>NW_005871068.1:2969747-2987455 GCF_000147115.1 Myotis lucifugus | reverse complement strand
GGGGAAATTTTTTTTCTGAAAGGTATACCTTTAGTCTTTCCACCCTGCCTTATTTTTCGTTGGGAGAAAGTATAAGAAAGGAGAGGAGTAAGTAGAATTAAATAACACTGATAAAGAAATTAGGCACAGACAACAGTGTGGTTGGTGATGGCCAGAAGGAAGGGAGGGGGCAGGGTAGAGGCAGGCAAAGGGGGGGGGGATGGGGACATCCGTAATAGTGTCAACAATAAGAATAAAGAAAAAATAATAATATTTAAAAATATTAACAAGAAATTAAGAAAGAACAGAACATGACCTAGGTTTTAAGATAGAGCTTATATTTTAGGAATGTAATCTTATTGCACTGGCTACTTTACTATGCTGCATGGGTTTGAGATGTTTCTTCTTTCCATTACTACAAGTGTTTATTCTTGATCTTTGATTCGATTTCTGTTATTTGTTATTTTCTTGCTCGAACATGATGCAAGGTGACTCAAAACTTTGACTGTCAAGAAGAGACACTGAGTAGCCTCGGGCGATATGATGTAACAGCCCTCCTTGTAGACCCAACTCCTGAGGGATGAGGACTCCCTGTGGGCAAGGACTGTGTCCTCTTATGTCCTCAACCTTCAGATTTTGCCTAGACAAATCCTGTGGGCCCAGCAGGTGTTCCACTAACCCTTTCTAACAAGGCCCAGCCACCCTGAAAGCTGTCTGCTGAAGGATTTGGTTAACAACCTTGCTCAAGTTCTTGTAGGAGTACATTCTGCTATCAGAAGGAAGTTGTAATTCTAGCCTGCAGTAGTCACTTCCATGAAGATGGATGTGCCACGAATCAACTGAGAAGGCCTGGGAAATAAAATTGGGCTGGTTCAATATGCCACTTTAGCAGGAGTTCATTTCAGGCTTTACTTCAAAGGGGAGCAGGGCCAAAAGACTGCTGTCTTACAGAAGGTGCATTATGTCAGCTGAGAGATAGGATGCTCACCGGCTGGTGCACCAAAAGATGCTGGATTTCCAGAGACATCAGTGGCTTCCTTTACTAGGTATCACCATCTATGTAGGCACTTAGAGCAGCATGCATTTTAAAAGTGGGCACTTAATGTGCTGTGTTAGTGAAAGTAAACAAACATGGGCTTCCTTGGGCATTTACTGTGGTCTACTGGAATTCTGCC
Source organism: Myotis lucifugus (assembly GCF_000147115.1). Classification (NCBI taxonomy): domain Eukaryota; kingdom Metazoa; phylum Chordata; class Mammalia; order Chiroptera; family Vespertilionidae; genus Myotis; species Myotis lucifugus. The sequence continues at coordinate 2,986,301 of NW_005871068.1, read as the reverse complement.
CAAGGTTATTATTAGACATTTTCCTGCTGCTCTCAGTTCAAATGCAACATTCATTTCTTGCAGGTTGATCATAGTCAGGCATACTGAGCATGGAATCAATGAATTCGTTTCTTCCATTTTAAATGTGTTCTTTCACTACCCCTCCAACCCACCATTTGCTGAATGCTGAACTCCTTATGGAACAAATAAATCAAAATCAAATGTAAGAAGATAGGTAGGTTCTTTGTTTTATTTTGGTGTCTGAGCATATGGAAATGAACAGGGTGCGTGTGTCCTCATTCAGGCAGGGGGTGGGGAATTAAAGTATTTAGTGATGCAGAGCTTTGGATGATAACTGAGAAAACTCAGTCCCCCACCAACAGGATCTCCAGTTAGCCAGTTGGTTATCAGCTTCCATGTACAGCAATGCACCAGGTGCTGTGGAGAGAAACGAAAGAAGTAATCCACAGCCCCTGACCTTGAAGATAATTTCCATTGAACAGAAGGCAGTAGTTCGGAATGTGGAAGCATGCCAGGATGCTGAAATCCCTTGAGAGCTTTTTTTGTAAGTTTGACTTCTTTAACCTGATGTATCCAAAGTATTAGTATTTCAACATGTCATCAATATAAAAGGATTAACGTTTATTATTTAATATAAAGGTATTTTATATTCTTTTCTTCATATTAAATCTGAAATCCGGTGTACATTATACTTGCAAGACCTCTCAATTTAGGCTAGCCAATTTCAAGTGTGCAGCAGCCACACGTGGCCTTAGAGCAGTGGTTCTCAACCTTCTGGCCCTTTAAATACAGTTCCTCATGTTGTGACCCAACCATAAAATTATTTTCGTTGCTACTTCATAACTGTAATGTTGCTACTGTTATGAATCATAATGTAAATATCTGATATGCAGGATGGTCTTAGGTGACCCCTGTGAAAGGGTCATTCGACCGCCAAAGGGGTCTCGACCCATAGGTTGAGAACCGCCACCTTAGAGGGACCTCAGACACCTGCCCAGGCCTGTGGAGGATGAGCTCTGAGAAGCCACAATGATATATGTATGTTGCACAGTACACACATATATTTACTCATAACTAAAAAAAAACCCACTTTCCTTTACTTTATATCTTGTACTCATATTTTCTTTTTAAAACATTTTTATTGATTTCAGACAGGAAGGGAAAGGGAGTGATAGAAACGACAATGATGAGAGAGAATCATTGATGGGCTGCCTCCTGCATGCCCCCTACTGGGAGTGAGCCTGCAACCCAGGTTTATTCCCTGACCAGAAATCGAACCCATGACCTCCTGGTTCATAGGTTGATGCTCAACCACTGAGCCACACCAGCTAGGCACACTCATATTTTCAATGCTATCGTATTCTGTTTTAGTTAGGAGGCTGTTGCAGGAATCTAAATGAGAATGTTTGAAGTTATGGATTTGGCAGTAGAGAAGGAGAGAACTGGATGGCTATGAGAGACATTAGGAGGCAAAAGCCCCAGGATTTGATAGCTGTCTGAGGGTGGGACAGTATCAAGGAAGACTCGATTTTCTGGATCCAGTGAGTGGGTGCCATCACTGGAATGGGAGCATCAGGTGACAGCAGTTTGTGAGAGTTCTGTTAGAGATACCGTGGGGACTTCCCTTTGGCGGTGTCTAATAAATGTTTGTCTTTGGAACTCAAGAGAGAGTTCTGAGCTGGAGATGTAGACCTGGGAGGCATTGGTATGGAGAAGAGGAAAGGGAAGGGAAGGAAAATTGAGGTAGTGAAATTGATGGGAGCAAAATTGAGTCAAGACAGTTTCTGGACTTAGAGGAACTGAATAGAAATGGTTAGCAAGAGCGCCTCGGGATAATCCTACTACAGGGTAATTCTGGAAGATAACTGACCCTGAGCCATCCTATCAGGGGGAACAGAGAAGAGCTGTAATTAAAGCTATTAGAAGGCTCCTTATATCTGCCTATCTCTACATGATATCTGGTTAAATTAATCTACTTTATCCCAGAATCTTTCCAGGATGGAACCCTGAGAACACCATTTAAAGGGTCAATAGAGAAAGGATTGTGAAAAGAAGACAGAGAGGTATTTCTCAAATATTTGAGAGATCGGGGCGGGGGGGAAGGGCAGGGTAAGTTTCATGAGGAATGTCCAATCGTATCTAATGAATAAAGTAAAGTAACAAACAAAATAGAAAAGACTCAGAGAACAGACTGACAGCTGTCAGAGTGGAGGGGTGTTGGGAGGCTGGGTAAAAAAGGTGAAGAGATTAAGCAAAGAAAAACTCATAGACACAGACAACAGTATAGTGATTACCAGAGGGAAAGCGGGGGTGAGGGCGGTAGAAGAGGGGAAAAGGGGGATAAATAGTGACAGAAGGAGACTTGACTTGGGGTGGTAAACACACAATACAATATACAGATGATGTATTATAGAATTGTACACTTGAAACTATAATTTTATTAATCAATGTCTCCTTAATAAATTCAATAAAAATTAAAATAAAGAACCAAATGCAGCTGAAACCGGTTTGGCTCAGTGGATAGAGCGTTGGCCTGCGGACTCAAGGGTGCCGGGTTCGATTCCGGTCAAGGGCATGTACCTGGGTTGCGGGCACATCCCCAGTGGGGCGTGTGCGGGAGGCAGCTGATCGATGTTTCTCTCTCATCGATGTTTCTAACTCTCTGTCTCTCTCCCTTCCTCTCTGTAAAACATCAATAAAATATATTAAAAAAAAAAAAGAACCAAATGCAGCAGACAGAGCAAATGAGATAATAAGAAAAAGTCTCCCTTGGATTTAGAAAGAAGTCAATAGTGTCATCAATATAAAAGGATGAATGTTTATTATTTAATATAAAGGTATATTCAGTGAAGTTGTGGGAGCAGAAGCCAGATGGCAATAGGTTGAGGAGCCTTTAGGAGGCAGCGAAGTAAAAGTCGACTGAGGGGAGAAACATATAGAATGTATAGGACCCCCAAGGTGGCTAAATCAGGGCTTAGGGTTGAGAGAGGCTAGCTTTTCTCCTTTCTAACTTCTTTTGTTCCATCCTTCTTTCCTTCCATTCATTCAATATACCAAAACTTTTGGTTGGCTCGTTCTTATAAGATGGTAGCAACTTGCACGTAAGTGTAAGTGGGAATGGGCCAGTGGGCGAGGGTGAAAGTGAGGGGGAAGTTTGTTGAAGGGAATAACCCCTAAGAGCTGGAGAGTTGGGCTCCACTGCACAAGGGGAAGAATTGGCGTCAGGCAGGAAAAGAGACAGCTCTCCCACTGTGTGATGAGGAAGCTGGCAAGGATGTTTTGGGTAAGAAATAATTTATAAATAGAAGGCTACTGAAAGTTGAAAGCCTCTCTTATCTGATAGTATCTGTTTTCTCTGTGAAGGTGGAGGGAAAGTCACGGTGGTTTGCTTTTGGCAGGTGCAGAAGTATAATTATGGGATAGCCTGGGTGGGGAGCTGGGTCCAGTCCCAGGGTATTTCCTCTCTAGAGGCCTCTGGGCTAGGGGGAGGTAGGGAAAGGTGGAAAGACTGAGTGGTTTCTGATGAGACACGGTAGTAATCAGATGAAATGGATTTGTTTCTTTATGGTGTCTGGGACTCCACACCAACCCCCAAGGTCAAGGCAAATTCAGATCTGGAGGTCCAGGGAGAACTGGACTGGCCCACAGCAAAAGGGTTGGGGCCTGGCAAGACAACTATGCTTCAGCTTGGACTCTGCTTGCTGGAGCTTGCAGTCTCATTTCAACCTCAGTGTTGCCATTGAATTATCGTGTGGGCTTAAGCAAATCACTTCTCTCTGAGCCTCAAGTCTATCACCCACAATGGGTTGAATAGATGTTCTTTTCCAGTTCCATGACTGTGAATGTAGCTTCCATAGCCATAGAACATTGTCTACCATAGTGTACTCTGTTTCACCTGATGCTCCTATCAAAACACAGAGCTACCCCACTCCTTACCTCCTGTTGCCTTTATCCATGTGGGGTAAAAACAGGTTGAATCATCTTATGGTAAGACACATTGGCTAGATGTGAATAACAAATTATCACAAAATACTTTGGAACTTTACAACACTGTTGTATAAATTAGCTCTGGTGTCTTCTGCTTTATTCTTCAGATGCTTCTTCAGAAAGGTTGAGTGTATGCTGAATCAGATGTTGAATGTTTTAGTTACTGTCTAAAGAAATCTAGGTCGAATCTCTTTTTAATATGAGCATTAGCCTCCGAATTTATCTATTTCATAATACCGAAGTTCAAAACACCTTGGCGATATGGCAGGTTTGGTTCTAGACCACTGCAATAAAGCAAGTATCACAATACAGTGAATTATAATCTTTTGGCTGGTGGAGGATCTTGCCTTCAATTTGTAACAAAACAAAACAAACAAACAAACAAACAAACAAAAAACCAACATCTGTGGAGTGCAATAAAGTAAAGCGCAATAAAGTGAGGTATGTCTGTATTGGGTTTTCTTTGAGGCATGGCAGTATGACATTGAACTACAGGGGCCTTCTCTAACTGATGCTATCCGTCTAAGCTTGGGGTTAAAGTCCAGCAGCGAGTCAGGCCATAGTCCTGAAACTGGCATATTTCACTGGTGCTCACACAAAGCTTCTCGATGCCTCTTAGTGAAATAAATACAGAAAAAAGATTTATTTTGTCTGATCACCAGGGGCAGGATGAAAAGGAGCAAGCAAGGAAGGTAGGAACAAACTAAGTCCTTGCAAGCTAGGCCTATTTTCTTCCAATAATCTCCCAGGTAACAGCCTCTACCTTGCTAGGATCTGATTACCCGTTGCTGGCCTCAGACCATAGCATTATTGTTTTAACATTCCTACCTTCCTCTTTATCCCAGCATGAACCAGGTTGTATGGGAGGCTGGGGAAGCTGACCCTGCTTGGGGATAAAGAGACAGTTTAGCTCTCAACAATCTTGAAGGCACACTTGAAAACACAGTGATTAGAAAATAAAGCAGCAAGCCCTGGTAGCGAGAGCCTGTGTAATAATGTGCAGGGCCACACGGGGCCAGCCCATGGAGCAGGGTACATTTTCATACAACCTCCTCCCTCCCGCCAAAGTCTTTGACTTGGCGTTTTTGTTTTCCACTCAATAATCTGTGCCAATTGAACCTGACATCAATGTAAAAGAATGCTGAGGGTTATGTAAACTGGCATTTAAGAAAAGTAACAACAACAACAATAATAATAGGTTAATAGAAGCATCATGAACGATGTGTACAGCCTACTGCCAACCAAATGATGTTGGAAGCCTGTTCCTGGTACACAAAGGCTTCTGTGCTTCATTTCTAGTATGCCTGATATTGACTGGAGGCACAGTCATATAACACTAAAATCTATTTTATGTCCATATTGTTTAGTTATAAGGTTAATTGTTCTATACTGGGTTCAAGGCTAGAGGTTTCACTTTTTTTTCCTGTGGGCAAATGGAGGAATGGAACAACTATTTATTTTTTAAAGAGATTTTTATTATTGATTTCAGAGAGGAAGGGAGAGGGAGAGATAGAAACATCAGTGATGAGAGAGAATCATTGATCAACTGCCTCCTGCACGCCCCCCACTGGGATTGAGCCCACAACCCAGGCATGTGCCCTGACTGGGAATCAAACCATGACCTCCTGGTTCATAGGCTGATGCTCAACCACTGAGCCACGCCAGCCGGGCTGGAACAATTATTTATACTGAAAACTGTGTTGGGGACTGTGCTGAAAATCTGATGTGTGTTATTTCATTAAAGTAGCCTGCAGACCTGTGAAATAGGAATTACTATTCCTCATATTATAAGTGAGGAAGCCAAGAATTCAGTAATTCCACAAAGATTGAATACAATCTGATAAAGCTGGGATTTAAAATTAGGTTTGTCTGACTTCTACAGCCCCCTGCTTCCACTACACACAGTCCTCCGACATCAGTGAGCAAAGAGTCACCTGCTCAAGCTCCCAGGTGGCTCAGGAGCCAGACGTGCTTGGATGCACTTGGAGAAACATTGTATTCAGCTCTCCCATGTCACGTTCTCTGCTTTCAGGACCAGGAGTATAAACAAGTCAGATGTCCAGGCTCTTTGTAGTGAATTTAGAAATTCAAAGTAAATATTTTTGACCTAGCGCTTCTACTCCTAGGAAATTTGTACATATGGCCAACAGAAATCAATATTAGGATGTTCTTAGCAACATTATTCATAACCCCAAACTGGAAGCTATCCAAATGCCTAGCCGAAGTAGAATGGATAAATTGTGGTATATTCACCCAATGTAATGCTACACAGCAATGAGAATGAAGAATGTACACCCACGTGCAAAAAGTATGGATGACTCTCATAGCCATAATATTGCATGAAGTAAGCCAGATACAAAAGAATAAACACTACATGGTTCCATTTCTATACGATATTTTAAAGTAGGCAAAGCTAGCCGAAACCGGTTTGGCTCGGTGGGTAGAGCATCGACCTGCGGACTGAAAGGTCCCAGGTTCGATTCCGGTCAAGGGCATGTACCTGGGTTGCGGACACATCCCCAGTAGGAGATGTGCAGGAGGCAGCTGATTGATGTTTCTCTCTCATCGATATTTCTAACTCTCTATCCCTCTCCCTTCCTCTCTGTAAAAAAATCAATAAAATATATTTAAAAAAAATAAAGTAGGCAAAGCTAATCTATGATGTTAGGAGTCAGGGTAGGGGAAGGAGCACAAGATGGAGGCTGGCAGTGGTTGGTTACTTGATCTGGCTGCTGTATGTGTTTAGCCTGTGAAAGTTCATTGAGCCACATACTTAGGATATGTGCACGTTTCTGTATGTATGTTACACTCTAGTACAAACTTTCTGACCACAATAACTGAGAGAGAGCACACTCTACAACAGATTTCCCATTTCAAAACAATTCTAGTGAGCTGATAGGGAACACTAAGGAATGGTGTCAGATCCTACCTAAAATTAAAGCTCTTGGCCACTAACAGAGCTTTAATGTGCTCAGGCCTTCCAAGGGTCAATATATCCAGCCCCAGAGAGAGCTTATGTGAGCCCCTGAACTAAACTTGCCTTATTTCTAGGACCAGTCAAACCCTAATCAGGTAATCTGTGAATTAAAATTCATGGTGCCCAGACTATAGGCTTTTTCTAACAATGGCCTGGCCTGGAAGTCAGTGTCTAGACCAGTGGTTCCAAAATGGGGCACATGCCCTACAGGGGGGCAATTTGATTTTTAAGGGGAACAATTTGAGAATGAGTTATTAATAGTGAATTTTTTGCATCTTATGGTTCTAGGGGCTTCATATACAGTATATAAATATATATTGTGACATATTTGTGTATTTCAGTTCTCTATTATATGCTTTGAAACTTTATTTGCTATTTTTTCATATCACTTCATATTATTATTTTAACAATTTCTTAGTGATTTCTTCCTCAGTACTTCAGCTGTCCTTTCGTTCTTGTATTTTTCTCTTTCATGGATGCCATGTTCTTTGGAAGCCCGTTAATGGTCTTTTAGGCTTCCTCCATGTGAATAGAGAGTTCACTTTTTAAATAATAAGAATTATATGTCACAGGAGGGGCATCAGGATTTTAGAAATGCTTAGGTGGGGTGTGGCCAAAAAAAGGTTGGGAAGCACTGCTCTAGACTCAGAAGGAAGTGGATGGAATTGGTTAGCTAGCAAGAGTGGATCAGGATACTCCTGCTGCAGGGAAAATTCTAGAAAATAGCTGGTCCCAAGACATCCTATCAGGTTTGTAAAGGGAAGAAACATAGAAGAGCTGTAATTAAAGCTATTTATTAGAACCTTCCCGCCCTGGCTGGTTTTGCTCAGTGGATAGAGCGTTGGACTGCAAACTGAAGGGTCCCAGTTTCGATTCTGGTCAAGGGCACGTGCCCCAGTTGTGGGCTCGGTCCTCAATAGGGGGCGTGCAGGAGGCAGCCGGTGGGTGATTCTCATATTGATGTTTCTGTCTCTCTCTCCCTCTCCCTTCCTCTCTGAAATCAATTATATTTATATCCAGATAGATAGATAGATAGATAGATAGATAGATAGATAGATATACCTTCCCTACACTTGCCCATCTCTTGATGAGATCTGGTTAAATTAATCTACAGTCTTCCAGGATGGAACTCCTAGGAGTGACACTTAGAAAGCCAATAGCAGAAGGGTCATGAAGACAGGTATTTCTCAAGTAGGTGGGGGATCCAGGTCCAAGAGCAAAGCAATCACCTTACTGGTAGTTAGACGTACAGTGTTTCTGTAAAGTAGTTTTTATTAAAGGAACTATTTTGCAGAGTCAGTCTTATTTGGACCATCTTTCTTTGGAAAATCTTTCTTCTTTGGAATATCTTTTCTTTGGTGGCTCAGAAAAGAAGGTTTTATTGAAATAGCATCTAGCAACTACCTCAAGCTGAGACATGTTAGAAATATCTGTGCTTCCATCCAACTGTGTAGCAAGCCTCCCACACTGCATAATTTATCCTAATGCTTGTTTCTTCCCATCTTCAGCAATGTTTTCTATATGTCTTCTAAATATATTTGCTGACAAAGGAATGCATTTTAGCTTGACATCAAATTTTCTACACATTAGAGCAGCCAGTTTTACTGTGGCGTGACTCGAAAAAGGCTTCTACACATTTATCATTACATGTAACAGTATTTTGTGAACTATGGGATTGAGTACCACATGTCTTGAAACCTTGCTGAAAAAACCATAGAGGCTTGTCTTCATGTTTGGGGTGCTTTCTTTTTAAATATCATGGTAATTACAATAGTCTCATGCCATGATTAGCTAACATCTCAAGGTCCAATGTATGCTCTAGGTGAGGTGTAATGCTAATGGTAGCAGATATTTCAAATATAGTCTTCTTTGTAGTAATTTTCAATTCAGCTGTCTTTTTTTATTTGTTAATTTATTGATTTGAGAGAGAGACACAGAGGGACACACACACAGAGAAAACACACATTGATTTGTTGTTCCACTTACGTCTGCATTCGTGGGTTGATTCTTATATGGGGATCAAACCCGCACCTTGGCATATCGGAACAACATTCTAACCAATTGAGCTACCCAGCCAGGGTTTCTTGTCAGCTCTGATTAGGTTGTCATTTTTTTCACGCCTGGTACTGTGACAGACGCAGAACTCATACATGATGTTGAAGAAGGGTCACCTCTGTCACATTCCTGGTGTTTGCCTGTTCTTGTGTTATCTTTGCTTTCCTATTTCATTGCAGGAACTGTTTTAAGCCGCCCGCTGATCTTGTGAGTACTGGTTTGGTAGATAATACAACTAGATAGACATCTATAAATGTAGTTATTCAGGTCCAGATGAGCTGCATTATATTGCAATAAGCTGAATAAAACTAAATGAAAATGTCAGGGGACCCAGGCCCTCCTTCTCTATCTTACATCTTGCCTTCTTCCTTCTTCCTCGTAGACTTCATGTGGACAGAGATGGGGCACCAGTGTGAATCTGTATGTTAGGGTTAGGCGGTAGTAATGCTTCCTTTCTTGTTCTTTTAACATGAAAAAGAAATCTAAGTGTTGCTCTCTAATGGATTGTCTGCCTATCCCACCTTAGAAAACCCTGGTCTCGGTATTCTAAGTCTTGCCCTTGGATCTAGCTGTGAGGGAGAGAACTGCATTTTCAAGCTGCATGTTTGGCTCCTTGTGGAAATGCTTTACTGAACTGCTTTTTGGTTCTGGGGTTCAGCCTTGTGTGGAGGGCACTACGGAGATAAACATGACAAACGGGATTGTCTTTATCCAGGGCTGTTGTTGAGTATGTTGTTTGATTTGTTGTTGAGTATCACTGCACATCACTACACATCACCCCGCCTGCCCCTGATGGAGGCACCATGGGAGGAATTTCTATAAAATTCGCCTCAGGAGATTCTGTGCTTCTCCTAAATAGCTGCTTTGTTTTTTGCTTAAGGACAATATTAACTTTGTCTTCCTCTTTGCTTTGACTGCTGGGAGCCTACAGCCGACCTTTCCAAAATGTAGAGGACCGGGAGAGGCCTTTCTGTGTGCTCATTTCACCCCTGACCCCCATATCTTGCAACTATTATTTTAAGTTTTCCAATTTTATTTTTTTTAAGTCATCACAAGTCCTTTGGGGAAGGAGATGGGATATGAATAAGATATAAGGTTGTTGTTCATTATAAAACAAGCTCCTTTTGCTGAAGAAAAACTTGATTTAGGGTCTGGAACGTTTTATTTCTACGTAAGGATGATTCTTTTCTATTGTTAATAGCATGTATGCATTTCATGAATCTAAGATGCCATTAGTTATAAGATGAACTTCCATTTTAGAGGTGTTAAATGTCAGAAAATTGCCAGCACTGATTTTAAGACAGCATTGCTTGTAAGGCTCCCCCCTCCCCCAGGTCTCAGAGATGTTAAAGTGTGGGGGGAAATGGAGCTTTTAGAATCAATGAACTGTGGTGTTATTTATAGTACTGAGACTCTTCCAGCTACTTGAAATCCTTTGGAAGGTGGCCACATTGGGAGGAGGGGGTTATGGCTTATGGGTGGTCAGTGTTTTAAGAAGGCCTGTATCCCTAGGACCTAATAAAAATTCTGATCCCTGGAGGGCAGTAACTGCTCACCTGACATAGATGCAGGTGTTCACACATTGGTTTAAAAAAATGAATTTCTTATGAAGGGACTCTAGGTAAAGTTGGAAAATGCACTTTAAAAAAGCAATTTAAGATAATTTTTTAACTGTGCTATTGTTTTGCTTTTAACAATCTTCAAAACACTTGTTCTCAACAATAGAAAAATGAGCAAAGGACAGCTTAATCTCAGAAGAAAACACAAATGACTCATAAACATTGGGAAAATGTTCAATCTTTCTGGTAATCAAAATAATGCATATTGAAACAGCGTGATACCATTTTTTGGTCTATAAAATTGACAACAACAATACTCAAAGCCACTGAGATGGCAGCAAGAAAGGAGCTTTTATACATTGTAATGTGACTATAAATGATGCAGCTTTTGTAGAAGGTAATTTGCCAATATATGTTAAAATGTTCTTCAAATATTTATCTTTAAAATGTTCACACCCCTGATCTAAGTAATTCAGCTCTTAGACATCTATACTAAGGAAGTAGTCAGAGGTTTAGCATTATGTTTAGAATGTTATTTATATTAGTAAAACATAAACAACTTAATATCAAACAACAAATAAATATTTAAATAAATTATGGCTTTTCTTTTCAGTGGACTGTTTTTACAGCTATCAAAATTAGTGAGAGTTATATAGAAATATCTGTACCTTCTTCTCATTTTGCTGTGAACCTGAATCTGCTCCAAAAAAATAGTTTGTTCAGTAGAAAAAGTGGTAAGGCTGAAGAATATTTAAATGACATGATAAAGTAATCATGATATATTGAGTGAAAACAACTGTCTATGCAGTAGTACGATTCCAAAGCTGTTAATATGTATATATAACATATCAGAAAGCCTGAAAAGAAATAGAAAAAGTATTAACAATGGCTGTATTTAGGAAGTGGCATTCTTGTTGAATTTTGCTATCTTCTCTTTATTTTCCCTAGTTTTTATAATATACTAGGGGCCCAGTGCACGAATTTGTGCACCTTGAAAGGAACTGTGGGCTGTGAGGCTGCAGTGGGCACAGGGGCATCTTCCGCGCCCCCACCTGGCCCCTCCTCCTGCGGCCCTGTGGCCCCTGTCACCAGCAGCCCCACTCCTGCTGCTGCCGCTCCCATGCGCTGATGGCACCATCCCCACTCATACCTGTTGACAGCATGGAGCGACTGGGGCCGGTTCCAGCAGTGGGTGCGAGTGGGTCCAGCACTGTCAGTGGGTGTGAGCGTCAATGGATGCGAGTGGTGGCTGCTGCCCTGATCGCCCCTCAGGAGCAGGGGGAGGTGGAGAAGCCCTCAGGGGCAATCAGGGCCGGCAGCTGCTGCTCACACCCGCTGATGGCACTGAGCAATCGGGATCAGCACTGGGCGCTGGTAGTGGGTGCGAGCGGGGCCGTCGCTGGCAGCGGGTGTGAGAGGTGGCTGCCATCCCTGATCGCCCCTCAGGAGCTGGGGGAGGTGGAGAAGCCCTGAGGGTTGATCGGGGCCAGCAGCCACCTCTTGCACCCGCTGACAGTGCTGAGCAATCGGGGCTAGAGCTGGGCACTGGCAGCAGATGCAAGCGGCAGCTCTGGCACTGGCAGCGGGTGCAAGTGGGGCCAGCGCCGGCAGCAGGTGTGAGCGCCGGGCAGGACTGTGGCGCATGGAAGCAAAGAATTTTCAGTAACCACCAGAGGCTCGTCCCAATGACAGCAACTGGTGCCCCACCTTGGTCTGGTGCCCCCACTCACCTCCTCCACCATCCTTCCATGGCCGATGCCTGCCATGTTCTGTGCTCTGCCACCTGTTGCCGACACCCGCCATGTTTTGCGTGCCTCCCCTGGTGGTCAGCACACGTCATAGCGACTGGTTGTTCAGTTGTTCCGTTGTTCTGCCATTCGGTCTATTTGCATATTAGGGTTTTATATATATAGATATGATGATGATGATAAGAAAAATTGATAAGTGTATTTATTTGAGTAATCTTTATCAATAATCATTCTCTCTCCAGTTCCTTTCTTTGTCAATAATAATTCTCTCTCCAGTGACTTTAAATTCCCCCCATTGAACAAATGTTTATTGAGGACCTTCTATATGCCAGGTACTGCCCTAGGAAGTATGGCTATAGCAATGAATAGGACAGACCAAGTCCTTGTTTTCTTGGTGCTTCTATAGTCATTGGAGGAGACTGGCTATAAATATTACAATATCTAAGAACCCAGTGGTTCATTGTTAGCCTATGGTCAACTATAAAATCTGCTTTTTCCCCATCTCTCTTCAAAAGACTAAAATATTCTGATCCCAAATAAAATTGGGCTTTAAAAACGATGTTCAGAGATGGGTAAATGCAATCCTAACAGCATGAGACTGAGGATTAGATTTTGTAATGTCTTTTTGTAATTTCTGGTGAGTCCTAAGGCAAAAGGCCTACCTGCGGAGGTGAGTCTTTCTGAGGTCCTGCTTGTGTCTCTTATGCATCTCTTGTTCTGTTGTCATAAACGTCTGTCCTACTGGAAGGCATTATTGATATAGTTATGATTATTAACTATGGGTAATTCACTTGATCTCTGCACTTTGAACACATCTTTTCAACATTTGCTGGTTAACATTTATTGAGCTTGGCATCATACTGTTACATACAGTGTATCGGTCAAGGCCCTGTCAAGACACAGAGGGCTCACTCTAAAGAGGAAATTTGAAGGAAGTCTAATAAAGGGACTATTTAAAAGGCATGGGCAGGGTTTAAGGAAACCTCAGAGGGTATGAAGGGGCAAGGGGAGATTTTGATTATCAGAACTTCGTAGAGTGCTCTAGAAAGAGTGCTCTAGAAAGAGGGCCCCCTCACTAAAGCTGTGAATTTCAGTAACAGAACAGAACCAATATACAGCCTCTTAGCAGGTAGAAAGCCAGGGAGAAAAATACCCTGAGCTCACTTTTGTCCTGCCCTCCAGCATTTTGCGTGCTTTCCATGGACCTGACCCAACTGGAAGTAGAAAGGCAACAGATTCCATTGGTGCAGGCCACACAGGAAGCCATACAGAGAAGAGTAGAGAAGGGTAGAAAGAAAATGGATGCTAGAGAGGCAAAAGGAAGATTTTAATCACACAGACATCATTTTATTTACTCCTCACAACAGCTTTATGAGGTAGATCATTTTATTATTCCCCCTTTTATAGATGAGGATACTGGAGATTACAGATTACAGGGGTTAAGAACCAACAATTTTCTTAAAAATCCAATTTTAAAAAATCAAATGGATATTAAATAACAAAGCTAGGATTTGAACTCAGGACTATCTGACTGGATTGGCTTACTGTAGTTAAGAATAGCTTAGCTTAAACAAGCAATTCTGTGGTTGGCCATCACCATCAGCAGGACAATGCTAAGTTCTGATTGGATGATTAGCCTGCTGTCTGATTGGTCCAGTTGTCAGTCAGTGATGCACATTGCATAAGTACAGGTTCTACTGACCATTTTTTGTACTCCGGTAATGTTTGCATTGTACATTTTATATAGTGCCTAAAGCTTTTGTTTTAATATTTGACAACGTCCCATTAAACACACTCTGCCAATGAAATGCCAAATATCTAATGTCTTCCCCTTTAAAAAACTTGATGGGAATATGTTACTATGGTGCCGTTTACATAATTAAACCTTGCAGGACAAATAGGTAACATATTCACATGCAATGACTGGGTATCTTAAATTAGGTAGAGAGCAGTTATATTACAGTCTAGCTCCAAGTCTGTGGTCTGGCAAGGCCCCTGCACATGTGGGGTCCAGGGCGCTGGGCCAGGGCTTCTTAACCCTTTAAAATCCTCACTCTCTTCTGCCAAACATAAAAATGTTACGTGCCTCCCCAACCCTGAATTTGGAATATGGCTTCCTAGTGGCCCATAGTTTATTCTATGATGATCTCTACCTGCCCAGAGTCTTAATTTCTTTGACTTATATGTTAAATAGGGTAGGGTTTCTTTATCAAATAATAATTTTATATTAATTAAATTAAATTAAATGTGCCTCTTCAAACTAATACCGTCTCCCATTCTAAAACGGCCACCCTTCACCTTTGAGGGTGCTGCCCCAAAGCCAATTCCATTCCTTCCTTTCTGACTTATCTCCTCTGTTTATTCACCCTCCAAACAACCTAGATCATATGAAACACAGAGAATGTGCTAGTAAACACTTGACAATGTGATCTGGTGACTCGAACTCTGAGCTGATGCTTGCCAGTAACTATATGTATGTCATCTAACTTACTTCACTAAGTCTGGGTCAAAATATGGTCACATGCTTTTCTTTTTTCAATTAATTTTTGCCCCCTCTTCTCTAATTTTTAAGAAATCCAGTATCTCCTCTTCGAGGCCCCTCCATCCTAATTGTCTAAGAATCCTGAAAGTGTCCTCAGTTCAAAGGGAGCCAAAAAGATAACTGACTCTGAGGCATCTACCACTGCTGTTGCTTCTTGCTGCCACTGGTGTCACTTTTGAAGACAGGTCCTGGACAGTTCCGTGGAGATAGAACCTGCCTCACCCAGTTGTGGTACAAATGAAATTAGCTAAGATAGTTAAAGTGCTTAGCATATAAATGGATATGCGTGACACTAAGTAGGCACTCAAAGGTTTAGCTGTTATGTTACTGAGCCAGTTTTATGCCTACCGCAGAGGATCTCTGGAACCATCCCAGCTCTGGCAAATGGTGAGGAATAGATGGGGGCCTGGGTCCCTTGCAGGCTGGTATAGAGCCTGGAGGCCAGGATGGACCAGTCTCTGCCCCTCTCTGAAGCCTCTGGCTAGCCTAATCCCGTTGTCCTGAGGTTGGTCTGCCCCTTGTAGGAGGAGACAGACCTGAGCCGTATAGAATTCCTTGTAAGCGATTTGTTCTGGCTCAGAGAAGTAATAGTTCTAGGGTGGTCAGACTAAAAAATTACTGCATCGGCTCACAGGGCTGGTTGATGGTAGCTGGGCCTTAACCAAGGTCTTTGTGAATGCAGACCTTGACTTTCAACCCAGGAAGGTGGTGTTATGGAGAGCAAGCTGTGGCTCATTTATGTTTGTATTCTCCCCATTCCAAGTACAGTGCCTTGAACATAACAGGAAACACACCTTCTTCATGTGAACTGCTGTTAAAGATGCTCAGGTGCTCATAATAAACACATGTACATGTATACACATTCACATACAAGCACAAGTATGAACTCTCTCCCCTTTTTCCTACTTCGAGGCCATAATAATTAAGAACAGAATGCACAGTGCATATAAACCTCTTCTTCATCTTTGAGTACTATTGTGGCTTTACAACTTTCTTTAGCTCTGCTTTAATTACCACATTTCACACCTTCTGGAGTACACCTTTCTTGGAAAATGACAACACCTTATCTCTTTAATAGGCTTTGAGATTAGCACATAAAATATCCCAAAATAATAATTTATTTTAGTTCATGTGAAAACAGTTCACTGTCCACATATATTAAATGCTAATGAATCATTAATGTAAGAACCCCACTTGCTAACCCATTTACCTATTTGGGCTGTGTCCTAGAAGTTCATAGTCAATTTGCTTGTTTTTATAGGGAACTACATTATCTATTATTATGTCTTAATATAAAGTATTATAAATTATCCTATCTAATAAAAGAGAAACATGGTAATTAGCCGTACAACCGATACCCTTCCCCTTGGCTAATCAGCGAGATATGCAAATTAATCGCCAGCCAAGATGGCGGCTAATTTGCATATGTCGGCTTCAAGCCACGGACTGAGGCTTTAGGCCTGGGTAAGGGAGGAGCCAGCCAGCGATTGTTGATGGCAGCGGAGGCGGGGAACCAGGGCGGAGCCAGCCAGCGATCGGCTGAGGCGGGAGCTGGGGGTCCCCGGTCCAGGCCTAAAGCCTCGGCCAGAGGCTTTAGGCCTGGGCCGGGGAGGAGCCAGCCAGCGATCGGCCACGGCGGTGTGTAATCGGGAGCTGGGGGTCCCCGGTCCAGGCCTAAAGCCTCGG
>NW_005871068.1:2942600-2969616 GCF_000147115.1 Myotis lucifugus | reverse complement strand
GGGGAACCAGGGCGGAGCCAGCCAGCGATTGTTGATGGCAGCGGAGGCGGGGAACCAGGGCGGAGCCAGCCAGCGATTGGCTGAGGCGGGAGCCGGGGAGGAGCCAGCCAGCGATCGTCGTCGATGGCAGCGGCAGCGGCGGCGGGGAGCTGGGGGTGCCCTGGCCCAGGCCTAAAACCTCGGCCTGAGGCTTTAGGCCTGGGTCAGGAAGGAGCCAGCCAGGGATCGTTGATGGCTGCGGTGGCGGGGAGCTGGGGGTGCTTCGGCCCAGGCCTAACGCCTCAGCCAGAGGCTTTAGGCTTGGGCCCGGGAGGAGCCAGTCAGTGATCCTTGATGGTGGTGGTGGCCGGAACCGGGGCGCAGCCAGCCAGCGATCCTTGATGGCCACGGTGGCTGGGAGCTGGGGGTGCCCTGGCCCAGGGCTAATGTCTCGCCAGAGGCGTTAGGCCTGGGCAGGGGCCAAACCAGCAATTGGTGTGAACTACAGAGGAAACACCTTTTCTGACTGCTGATTGGTTAAGCTTTTTGTATGCCACTGGTAATACTCTTAGTAACTTGGGTAATAAGAGTCCAAAAAGTGATCTAGGGTTTTTTTTTACCACACTCCTGGAGAAAAAAAGGAAGGTCTGCTGCTGGAGGGTTAAGAAATGTCATATCCTGTCCTAGCCGGTTTGGCTCAGTGGATAGAGCCTCAGCCTGCCCAACGCAGGGTCTGGGTTCGATTCTGACCAAGGGCATGTACCTAGGTTGCAGGTTCCTCCCTGACTCCGGCCCAGGTCAGGGCTCATGCAGGAGGCAACCAATCAAAGTGTTCCTCTCACTTTGATGTTTCTCTCTGTCTTTCCCTTTCTCTTCCACATTCTCTAAAAATCAATGGAAACATATCCCCAGGTGAGGATAAAGAAAGAAAGAAATGTCATATCCTATGAAAGACACTTCTTGAAAATGCCTAAAGAAAGTTGTCATTTTTTCATGGTAAAGGGACTGGAGTCCGTGTTGATGAAAACACCTTGGTGGCTGCGGTGACTGGCAGTGGCTGCAACAGCAGGGTGATGGGGCTGGTGCCTTCCCCTGATCAGCCCGGTCGACTCACACAAAGGGAGGCCAGACTGTGGCTTAGGCCCGCTCCCCAAGGGGAGCAGGGAGCAGGGAGTAGGACATCCCCTAGGGCTCCCAGTATGTGATAGGGGGCAAGCCGGCCTGAGGGAACCCCCTCCCCAGTGCACAAATTTTTGTGCACCGGGCCCCTAGTTATGTATAAGAATGAATACTAATAGCAGTAATAATAATTGCCACAATTTATTGAGTACCAGGTACTTGACATAATTTATCTCTGTTTTCTGCATCAACCTGCAAGATTGGTGTCCATTTTATAGGTGAAACTGAGATTCAACCAAGTAAACGAACTTCCTTTTAAGAGCACACAAGGTCAAATACATTTCTGGCCCCAACAGCAGCGCCTGCTAAAGGGGCAATGGCAGGCAACCCATGACCCCCTCACCCTCCTCCTCCCCTCACCAGCCACAGATGGTGGGCACCTGATTCAATGCAGGCTAATTCTGGTTGTAGCCTGTTTTGAATTCATGAACTTGGCCAGTCTGATTCTCCCTTAGGAATGTGAATTGGGAAACATGGAAAGAAGCAGTAAGTTGGTAGGAGCAGGAGCTGGGGCTGAAAGGCTCAATCAGAAGCTGCTGAATGAGTATTGGGAAGGGAGGTTGAGGAGGCCATGATGGGCCCCATTCAAACTGAAGTTTATCGGGGAGTCAAAGGCAAGCAGAGACTTTAACATCATGGAAGGGTGTAGGGTGAATGGGTGTGGGACAGAAAGGATCACATGCCAGGTTGGTGCACAGCTAGCTCTCTGGGACCAGGTGCTGCCCCTATCCTCCCCGCACCGTTTCCATGCCAGGGTAGCCCTCAAAGAATCCCTCATCTCTTGAGCTAACTTTAGTGGGTGTCGGTTTCTTTCAACCAGGCGAGCCAAATGAGAATACACAGCCTGTAAGTGCTGGAAAGGGGATTTCAACCTCAGATTTGTGGCTATGGAGCCTCTGCTCTGGTCACTGTACCCCTTCGGCATATTACAAATGCTGCCCTGGCCCACCGGGGCCCACGTGGTCACCTTAATGTTTCTGAAAAAGAACTAGTAACGAACTAAAGTTTCCTGAGTCCATGTCCCAAGTCTTGGTCTGCTTTCAGAGCCCTGGACGGGATGGTGGGGGTTAAGTGTCTCAGGCAATGGGGAGGTCTCCAAGCAACTCTGGGGCAGGACTCCAGTTTCCAGGGCGGAAGGTGCTACAATGGGGAGGAAGGGTGGGAACGGGGCAGGATGGGTTCTTGGCAGTACAGAGAAGCGGGACTCCCCCAGGACGGGGACCGGTCTCATCCCTATTTGTATACCCAGTTCTAAGATAGTGCTTGACATATATTTGAATGAGCATGTGAATAAATGAATGAACGAGTGAATAAATAAATGAATGGCAAAAGTGGGTCACAGTCCCTCTTCAAATGTATGGATCATTATTCAGTTGAGTCTTATCAGGTGGAGGAACACCTGTGTCTAGCTCTAAGAAACAATCTCTGCAACAACACGAGTAATATTTACAGTGACTTCGGCTTTAAAAATAGCAAAGCAGGTGTAGTGATGACCATGATAAGGACATGGCTCAGAGACTGCAAATGGACGACTCTGGATTGCATTTGCCCTGTTTACAAAAACACCCCTGGCTTTGTCTTCCCCTGTCTGGAGAGAGTGAGGTTTTCATTTTAAGAAGCTGACTAAAAAATGCAGAGGCACTTCCTGGGCAGGCATCCAAGTGACTACATCTCTCTCACAGCTCTCCCCAGAGCCTTAGCCCCAGCTGCCTGGGGCGGGGCCTCCAGCCGTTGGTGGCCGTTGGAGCTACCACAGGAGCAATTTATCTGCAGCCCGCCAGAAATGCTGTGCTTTCAGGCCCTCCCAGGGAACAGATAACGTCTTTGGCTTTTGCACTGAGGAGACGTCAGAGTTCGTGATTGGCCAGGCTGGTGTGTGTGAAATACAGATGTCTGCCACACTCCTGAGTATGGCATTCCTTCCAGCTGAGTACCCCAGGGTGTGGGTAAGTCTTAATGCTTGAAGCCTGCCCTTGCTGGTTGTGAAATGTTCAAAGCTGAACACTGTGACTTTCCAAGGGCATGACTTAGCATATTTCTTAATGCCTCTGAGCCTCAGTTTCCTTTTCTGTGAACTGGAGATGGTGTTTTCCTTTGCTGTAGAAGGATAGAAGGGATCTAACCATCACAGGCTGTTTGTTGTGAGGCCTGGAGGAATTAGCATATGCAGAGTACCTCATCTGGTACCTGGCATATGGCAGAGACTGGAGAGTTATTATTTCTGAGGCAGCAGTCAAAAAAATAATGTTTCAGTGACAATGTCCCCGTTTTTATTTCTAATAGTACCATATTTCTCTGAAAGACTCCACTGATATATTCTACTTCTTGATCATACCTGTGAAGCCAACAGAAATAAAACTTCAGAGGAAGTTAGTGCCCAAGGAAAGTTTATTAGACTCTATTCCCTTTCTCTTTTTCCCTTCTAGACTCTGACTGCTCCTGCCCCATTTGCAGATGAAGTCAGCTGCCAGTGCCAAGCGCCCCATGAAAAACTGACCATTGCTCAGGCCCGCCTAGGAACACCAGGTGAGGCTGTACTGCTTCTTCTCCCAATGGGCCCTGTCTTGACGTCCAAAGGAGCAGAAAGGCCCGTCATTATTTGAGCAGCACTCGCTTTCAGAGAGTTGAATTTAGAGGTTGTGGCACAGCACAGGGATAACAGCACCAGTAACAAACTCGGCAAACCAAAGTAGCCAAGGGAAAAAATACAGTGAGATGTGGTGTGAGCCTCAGCTCTACCATTTACTAGTCCTACAGCCTTGGGCTAGTCACAAGAATGATCTGAATGGTTTCCTCATGTGTAAACAGGGACAATGATCCCCACTTCCCAAGGTTTTTGTGACAACTAGTTTCGGTTAAAAATACCAAAGCATTTTTTAAATTGTGAAGTTTAAACAAGCCTAAGCTACTGTAATTATTACCATTCTTTAAAGTCCGTGTTTTAAAAAAGTTTCTCCAAGTGTGCCTTAAATGAAAGAGCCTGTGCCTTAAACTGCTCTAGGACTTTGTTCACTCCTTTAGTATATACCAGAGCTGGATAAGGAAGAGATTGAAAAAGAACTATAAGGTACTGTCTCTAGTTCCTAAGAACTTCATTATATACTGGAGGCCTGGTGCACGAATTCGTGCACGTGGGGGGGGGGTCCCTCGGCCTGGCTGGTGATTGGAGCTGATCGGGGTCATTTTGCCCAGTCCCAATCAAGGCTGCCCAGCCGGCGGGGAGGGACCGTGGGAGGTTGGCCAGCTGTGGGAAGTTGGCTATGGGGCGCACTGACCACCAGGGGGCAGCTTCTGCATTGAGTGTCTGCCCCCTGGTGGTCAGTGCACGTCAGAATGACCAGTTGTTCAGTCAACCGGTCGTAACCGTCACTTAGGCTTTATATATATATAGATATTTGTGTTAATCCTCACCCAAGGATATTTTTCCATTGATTTTTTTGGGGGGGAGATTGGAAGAGAGGGGAAAGAGAGAGAAACACCTATGTGAGAGAAACACATTGATTGGTTGCCTTCCTTACAAGCCCCAACCAAGGCCCTGGCCAGGGAGGAGCCTGCAACCAAGGTATGTTCCCTTGACCAGAATCGAACCCAGGACCCTTCAGTCTGCAGGCCAACACTCTATCCACTGAGCCAAATTGGCTAGCACCTAAGAGCTTCATTATAAAGGGACAAGACAACCAGAAATAAAACCCACCAGTAGCATGCATGCATGTGTTTAGGGCAGGAATTTTCAACCAGCATGTCGTGGCACACTGGTGTGCCACAAGAATTTTTAAAACGTGTAGTACTTGACTATTGAGACAGGGGCACTGACCTCTTTTCCCTTAGATTGTCAAATTAAAAAATGACAACAAGCAACACACCAATAACTAGTATGAATGAATCAAAATTATACCCATTTTTTTTGTCAGATTAGCAAACAATATATTTTTTGGTGTGCAGCAGAATTATAGTAATTAGTTCATGTGTGCCATGAGATGAAAAAGATTGAAAACTGATTGCTTAGGGGTTAAATCCTGCAACACAGATGAAAATGGACAGTGTTAAGAAAGGCAGATTAGCCCGGCTAGTGTCGCTCAGTGGTTGGTGTCAATCTATGAACCAGGAGGTCATGGTTGATTCCCGGGTTTTGAGCTCAATCCCCAGCAGGGGGCATGCATGAGGCAGCCCAACAATGATTCTCTGTCATTGATATTTCTATCTCCCTCTCCCTTCCTCTCTGAAATCAATAAAAATATACATAAAAAAGAAAGGCAGATTTATTTGGCCTGGAGCAGTCAGGCAAGACCTGGGAGCCCACCTCAGCTGATCTTGTTGGGAGAAGTAAGATTTGGACAATGTGGGCAGAGAATGGAAGGGCATTCTAGGCAAGTGGAATAGGAATAGTGAAAACATGGAGGTAGAAAGCCGTGTAGCAGTAAATGAATAGCATTCCATTTGCTTGGGATGGAGCGGAAATCAGGCTAGTTAGCAGTTAAGCTTTGAGCCACGTAACGATGGCTCAGAAACAAACATCCCAAGTTGAATAGAATCCCTGGGATAAAGGACAGTTTTCTTCATAATAATAACAATAGATATTTATTGTTTACTATTAAGTTCTTTATCTGTATTGTGTCATGTCATTGTCACAACTTTATGTGGTTAGTACTTTTAGTATTTCACAGATGAGGAAATGATGGTTTTAGAAAGCTGTGAATCTGCACAGGGTTATTCAGGGAGTCAAGTGGCTGTGCTTCTCACACTTGAGTTTGCATCAGCATCACCTGGAGGGTTTGTTAAAACACAGATGTCTGGGCTTTACCCCCAGCGTTTCTGATTCAGTCCAACTGGGGTGTGGCCTAAGAACTTGGCTGGCTAACAAGTTCCCAGGTGATGCTGATGCTGAGGGACCACACTTTGGTAAATAGTGAAGTTGGGGTTTGATCTCAAACCTTTTTGTGTTCAAGCTTGATCTCTCAACCATGACTGTCTGCCTCTTCTTTAAGAGAACAGCAGGTTCTCGGATAACGTTGTTTTGCTCCATGTTGTTTTGTTATAACATTGATGAGGTACCACAGGAACCTAACTCTTGTTTATATCTATTAGCCTATGATAAAATCGGTTTCATTGTACATCGTTTCACTTAAAGTCGCAGTACCTATTGATGATAAGTGAGGACTTACTGTAGCTTGGAGAGAGTGAAGGGAGGAGGAGAGTGGGCCAAATTAGTACGCTTTTTTGGTTACTGCTTTTGAGAAAGGCAAGAAGTGGCTTGGGGCAGTAGTTCAGAGCAGCTAAACCAGTTGTTCCCAGTCTTCAGTGTGCAAGGAATCACCTGGTAATTTTGTTAAAGAAGTGGATTTCCTGCTCTCTCTCTCCACCCCTAAATCTGGGCTGAGGCCCCAGCATCTGTATTTTGAATGAGCAGCCCAGGTAAATCCATAAGGTGCACTGGAAGTGCAGGTAGTGATGAAGAGAACAGACGTGACCTAATGTTAAAGGCCCAAGCAGAAAAGGACCCTGCTTTTCTAGAGAAAGGAAAGGGAAGTTCAACTTACTCTAAATCTGCCAGCTGCTCTTTCCCGTCTCATTTAGTCTTTGCAAAAACTGTGCAGGTTGCATATTACTGTATCCTTTCTGCAGATGAGGCAAATGAGACTTGGAGAACTGAAAAGTTACTTCTCCAATGCACATGTTAGTCTTAGACCTCACCGTGATAACCATTGCTTTATTAGAGCAGCGATCCTCAAATTTCAATATACCCAATCCCCTGAAAAGCTTGTTAAAAGTCTGCTGGGCTCCACCCTCAGAGCTTATGATGAGGTAGGTCTGGGGTGAGGAGCAAGAATTTGCATTCCTAACAAGTTCCCAACTGATGCTGCTGCTGCTGCCTGTCCTGGGACCACATAGCAAGAACCTCTGCTTTAGAGTGACTGTTGATAGTGGCTGGAGGGAGTGCCAGGGAGATCATCCTAAATGTTTGTTGCAGCATTGTGCTGTCACTACAGAAGCTCAGAGCATTTTTTTAAATCTTGCTGTTGGACTACTTGTTTCGTAAGCAATGACCTTTTGTGGCACTTTCTTGAGCATTTCATCAAAAAGACAAAAGAGACCCCCGCTGGGGTTCATAATGTGTTTCAAGATTATTGTTATAACTGAAATCCTTCACTAGCTCCTTCACTAGCCCTATTTTATGACAATATAATTGCCTACAATATGTTTTGCAATCTTAGGTCTACCCAAACAGGGGCTAGCATAGAAATTCTAAAAGAGGTAATGACAAACTCTGCTCATAGCTCTGAGCTCCTGGGCCTTGTCAGTGAAGTTACAAGGATAATGAAACATCAAGAAAAACAGTAGGGCAGTTGGAATCAGCACCTTTTTTTAAAAAAAATCTTTTTCTTGATTTAAGAGAGAAAGGGAGCAGGAGAGAGAGAGAGACAGAGAGAGAGAGAGAGAGAGAGAGAGAGACATCAATGATAAGAGAGAATCATTGATCAGCTGCCTCCTGCACACTCTACACTGGGTATCAAGTCCGCAACCCAGGCATGTGCTCTGACTGGGAATTGAACGATGACCTCCTGGTTCACAGGTTGATGCTCAATCACTGAGCTATGCCGCTGGGTGGAATCAGCACCTTAGACCTTAGCTCAACTAGTCCACTTGTGGCACTGTTAACATAGAGGGTTAGTATGTGTCCTGAGGCAGAGAGAATCACTCCCCTGTCTTGCAGTAAAGGAAAAGTCCAAATGATTATTTCCTAGGTTCCTTTTCATTAAAGCTGACATTTTTCTCAAAGGGAAACTCAGTTCTGATTTCCTATTTTCCTTCTCAGAAATGGGATTTATATTATTCTGTTTCCACAGTGTGTAGAGTTTCCAAATTCTTTCCTCAAAATCTACCTTAATGAATTTTGCTTCATTTGTGTGCCCCTTGCATTATAATTTACTTAACTTTTCATTAATGTACTCTTTTTAAAACTTTAATGTATTTTAAAAGCGAACATCCATCATTATCATTTATTGAAAATAATATTGCTGGCAAAAGTAGAGGGAAATTATAAAGTTTATATAAAACTATGTAAACTTTATAAGATGTAAATATTAGATTTTAAAAGGTTAATTTTTGTGCCACCTATTTTGCACATCAATTGTACACAAAAATAGTACTAGTTACCATAATTACTGGTGTTTAGTCATAGTTTGGTTCTGTGACATTGGGTAAGCTGCTTAACTTTGCTCAGCTGCCATTTGCCCCTCTATGAAATGAGGATAATAAGTCCTCTCTCCCCTACCTCCCTCACAGAGTTGATTCGAAGATCAAGCAAAATACTAGTATATGGGCTTTGCAAATCATACACACTTTTAACACATTATTTAAATGTAGGGTGCTAATAGTCATTATAAAAAATGAATAATCACACTTTTGTTGTTGCCTGAATCTGAAGTAATATCAAAAAACATCATAATGCCCTAACCTGTTTGGCTCAGTGGATAGAGTGTAGGCCTGCGGACTGAAAGGTCCCAGGTTTGATTCCGGTCAAGGGCATGTACCTTGGTTGTGGGCACATCCCCAGTAGGAGGTGTGCAGGAAGCAGCTAATCGGTGTTTCTATCTCTCTCTTCCTCTCTGTAAAAAATCAATAAAATATATTTTTTAAAAAACAAACAAACATCATAACACACCCCACAAAATGGTGAGTTTAGATATAATGCAGTTGGTGATTGCCTTCTGTGTGGCCATATGGTAGGTATATGCTTAATTTTTTAACCAATTGTCAAACTGCTTTCCAAAAACAATTGTACCATTTTACATTTCCACCAGCAATGTGTAAGAGTTCCAGTTGCTCTATATCCTCACTAATACTTGGTAGGTATGGTCAATTTTTAAAAAAATGATATTGAGCATTGTTTCATGAGCTTATTTGCTATCCATATATTTATTTTCTTTGATGAAATGTCTATTCATTTTTTGCCCTTTTAAAATGAGTTATTTGTCTTATTATTGAGTTTTGGAAGTTCTTTATATATTCTAGATAAAAGTCCTATATCTGATATATATATATATATAATTTTGTTTTGCAAATATTTTCTCCCTGTCTATGACTTGCCTTTTCATTTTTGTAAAAATATTGTTTAAAGAGCATAAGTTTTAAACAAGGTCCAATTTATTTATTTATTTATTTATTTAGGCTTTATAGCGTATATATTTGGGGTCCTATTTAAGACATTTTTGCCAAATTCACTGAGATTTCCACCTTTTTTAAAGAAGTTTTTAGTTATAGCTCTTACATTTAGGTCTATGATCCATTTAGAGTTAATTTTTATATATGGTGTGAGATGTGAGGTAAGTATAGCCCCCTTCATCATTTCATTTACTTCAAAGTGCTGAATAACTTATAAAAACTTGGAATGTAAGATCCCAGAAAGTTGAGACAGTCACATTTTCCTCACAATACTGTACCATATTCATTATCTGGTATTTGTATCCATGATCCTCAAGCAGATATTTAGTATCATTTTGGTGTTATGTGTAGTTTGTTATGTTTATTTTAAACATGCTTATCAGTGTGTGGTATACAGACTTTCATTTTACCTGAACATCACATTTATATAATACTAGAGGCCTGGAGCAGGAATTCGTACATGGGTGGGGTCCAATCGCCCCCCCTGATTGGGGCTGATCAGGCCAGGCTGGTGGGGGTGGGGGGATATGGGTGGTTGGCCGGCCCCCTGCCCCCTGGTCAAACTCCTGGTTGAACTCATGGTGGAGCGGACAATTTGCATATTAGCCTTTTAGTACATAGGATGCTTATTCTAACCATTCAGGAGAAACAGGAATTTACTTGAAATGTTTTAGAAATTTTCTAGTCTGTGGGTGGGCAGAAAGTGTATAATGCCATTGTATTCACTTTCTATTGCCCCATAACATATTGCCACAGATCTGGCGGCTTAAAACAATGTACATTTGAGCCTCCCCCTTATGTGGTCAGGTGGATTCCAATCAGCAGTTCCAGGGCGAGCTAAGGTTGAGCCAGGCCGATCCCATGATCGGGCGCACTCCAGCGTGGAGCGTTCCCTGCCGCCATGGCCAGTGCATCTGAATCCACACACTCCTGCGTGGAGGGCCACCACACTGACTGCTGACGTAAGGTTCCCTGCCACCGCGGCCAGTTCATCTGGATCCGTGCACTCCAGCGTGGAGCGCCACCACGCGGACGTAAGGTTCCCTGCCGCCGCCGCAGCCAGTGCAGCTGGATCGGTGAGATGGCGCCTGTCAGTCTGCAGCTGGGCGATTTGGTGTGGGGGCAACTCGGCCCGTATCCTCCTTGGCCGGGGAAGATTATTCCTCCACCCGAGGAGCTGGAGAAACCTCGTGGAAAGAAATGGTACTTTGTGAAGTTTTTTGGGATGGAGGACCATGCCTGGATCGAATCGGGACAGTTGAAGCCTTATCAGGCGTATAAGGAAGAAATGATAAAGAAGACCAAGGGAAAACGATTCCAGCAAGCTGTGGAGGCTGTGGAAGAATTCCTCGGGACTGACAAAAAGAAAGACCAGACATTATGCCACAGTTCTGCCGATGACGAGAAGCGGCACGATTCCTGTGAGGAGAAACGTAGGCCAAACTCGAGTGACGAGAAGCGTAAGCATCGCTTATCTAAAGGGAAGCTGAGGAAAAAACTGAGAGAAAGAAAGAAGAGGGTGTCTTCAGGCTCTTCAGAGAGAGGCTCCAAGTCCCTTCTGAAAAGAACCCAAGAGCAGAGTCCCCAGAAGCGGGGTCCGCCCCCACAGGACGAGAAGGATCCCGAGTCTGCTACTATGAATGGGATGACGGCCGGACCCGGACCCGTGGCGGCATTTGAGTGGCAGCCGACTGCAACTGCGAGCGGGCCTCTTAAAGACATAGACTCTCATTTCCACCACTTCCTGCTCAGCCAAACCGGAAAGTCAGCTATCTCTCCCCAGACAATTACAAAGAAGTTGAAAATATGTGGAGAGGATACTGGGTCCACCTCCATCCAGGCAGCAGACAGCACGGCCACGAATGGCAGCATCGCACCCACACACAAAAAGATAGGATTTTTGGGCCTCGGCCTCATGGGAAGTGGCATCATCTCCAACTTGCTAAAAACGGGTCACGTGGTGACTGTCTGGAACGGGACTGCAGTGACAGAGGGGGCCCGCCTGGGAAGAACTCCTGCTGAAGTTGTTTCAACTTGTGACATCACCTTTGCCTGTGTGCCAGATCCAAAGACAGCCCAGGATGTGGTGCTGGGCCCCCGTGGTGTGCTGCAAGGGATCCGCTCTGGGAAATGCTATGTGGACTTGTCAACAACGGATGCTGACACAGTCACGGAGCTGGCACAGCTGATTGTGTCCAGGGGGGGCCGCTTTCTGGAAGCCCCGGTCTCAGGGAACCAGCAGCAGGCTAATGATGGGATGTTGGTGATCTTAGCAGCCGGAGACAGAGACTTATACGAGGACTGTAGCAGCTGCTTCCAGGCCATAGGGAAAACCTCCTTCTTTCTCGGTGAGGTTGGCAATGCAGCCAAAATGATGCTGATTGTGAACATGGTCCAGGGGAGCTTCATGGCCACCATCGCTGAGGGCCTGACCCTGGCCCAAGAGACAGGCCAGTCTCAGCAGACATTCTTGGACATCCTCAATCAAGGACCACTGGCCAGCATCTACCTGAATCAGAAGTACCAAAATATTCTGCAAGGAAACGTGGAGCCTGATTTCTACCTGAAATACATTCAGAAGGATCTTCGCTTAGCCATCGCACTGGGCAGTGGTGTCAATCATCCAACTCCGATGGCAGCTGCAGCCAATGAGGTATACAAAAGGGCCAAGGCACTGGACTAGTCTGACAAGGACATGTCTACTGTGTACTGGGCCTATGTTTGCTAAGCCCCCCGCCTCCACTCCAGTCTTAATTCTTGTTAAAATTTTTTTCTTGGTTAAAAAATAAAAAATAAAACAATACATATTTGCTAGGTCTTGATTTCCATGGTTCAGAAGTCCGAGCCTGGCTAAGCTGAGGCCCTCTGCCCAGGGTCTCACAAGGCTGCATTTAAGGTGTCACCCAGGGCTCATTTCGTATCTGGAGGCTTAACTGATCATAGGTCTACTTTTGAGCTCACTCGGGTTGTTGGAAGATTTTATTTCCTTGCAACTGTAAGACCAAGGATCTAGCTTCTTGCTGGTTGTCAGGCAGAGGTCACCCTCAGCTCCTAGAGGTCACCTGCAGTTCCTTGCCATGTGGCCCTCTCTACAGGCCCTTTCACATGGCAGCTTGCTTTTTTAAAAAAAATGATCTTTATTGTTGAGAGTATTACAGAAGTCCCCCACCTCCCCTTACCCTCCTCCACTGGTTCCTGCCCCTCCCCAGGCCTTCACTGCGTCCATGGGAGATGTATATGTGTGTATATATATATATATATATATAGGCCAGATTATTATGACCACCCCATCAGTACAATGAAGTGAATTAGTTATGCAAATAATAATAATAAAACCTTGAGAGTATTTGCTTAGGAAGTTTTCAATATTCAGTATTTTTGGAAGTGTCAATGAAGTATTGATGGGGTGGGCATAATAATCTGGCCGGTCATAATAATCTGGCCACTCTGTGTGTGTGTGTGTGTGTGTGTGTGTATGTATGTATGTGTGTGTGTGTATATATATATATATTTTTTTTTTCTTTGGTTAATCTCTTCCCACCCCACCCATTTCCCTCTGAGATCCATCAGTCTGTGCTTCCATGCCTCTGGACCTATTTTATCCACTCATCTACTGACGGGCACTTGGGACTTTCTGTGCCTTCTGAACTTGTATGACTTTTTCTTTCACCACCTTAGGGAAGTTTTCTGTCATTATTTCTCCAAACAGGTTCTCTATCCCTTGCTCACTTTCTTTCCCCCCTGGTACTCTATGTTACATTTCATATTGTCCCAAAGTTCCCTTAAACTGTCCTCATGCTTTTAAAGTACTTTTTTCTTTTTGCTGCTCTGATTGTTTTTTCTACCTTGTTTTCTAATTCTCTTATTTGATTCTCTGCTTCATCAAACCTGCTTTTAATTCCTCCAGCATATTCTTGATGTCAGATATAGTATTCTTCATTTTTGCCTGTTTCTTATTCATAGTTTCTATCTCCTTTATCATGCTGATGTAGTTCCTATTAAGTTCCTTATAGTTATTACTAAGTTCCTTGAGCATCTTTATAACCATTACTATGAACTCTATGCCTGATAACATGCTTATTTCCATCTCATTTAGGTCTTTTTCTGGCGATTCCTCCTTTTCTTTAATTTGGGTGTTGTTTCTTTATCTCCCCATTTTAGTTGTCTCTTTGTGTTTGTATCTCTGCATTAGATATACTTGCTGTGACTCCCGGTCTTAATGGGGTGGGCTTTTGCAGTAAATGTCTTGTGGGCCTAGTGGTGCAGTCTTCTTGTACTAAGCTTGACATTCTAGGGGTGACCCTTTTGTTGGTTATTTGGGCTCTTCTGTTGTAATTGGGTCTTGATTGTTATTGTCCTGTTCATGCATGGGCTCTCCTCCCAGGCTGGGTAACTGTAAGGCTCAGCCACAACCAGGTCGTACGAGCTGTTTTACAGGTGCTGACAGGGCAAAACAAAAACCAAACCAAACAAACAGGAAGCAAACACAAACATGTAAAATATCCCAACAAACAGCAAAACAACCACAAAAGAAAAGAGAATTAGGAAAGAGAAAAGAACAAGAATAATAAAAAAGAGAAAAAGATAATGTTACTAATAGTAAAATAATAAACAGAAAATGAAAAGAATACTGAAGAGAAAAGGGGCAGAAAAAAGATTCTGAAAGGAAAGAATGGAGAACAAAAATAAGAGTAGAGTAGGAAAAGAATAGAAAAAGACAAGAAGACAGAAAGAAAAAAGTTATGCAAGGTCAAAAGGAGAGAAAGGTAAAGCAAAAGAATGGAAAAGAAAAAAAGAAAGAGTAAGAAAAGGAAGGAGGCCAGTAAGAGATATGAAAGAAACAAGAGCCGAAACCGGTTTGGCTCAGTGGATAGAGCGTCGGCTTACGGACTGAAAGGTCCCAGGTTCGATTCCGGTCAAGGGCATGTACCTGGGTTGCGGGCACATCCCCAGTAGGAGATGTGCAAGAGGCAGCTGATCGATGTTTCTCTCTCATCGATGTTTCTAACTCTCTATCTCTCTCCCTTCCTCTCTGTAAAAAATCAATAAAATATATTAAAAAAAAAGAAAGAAACAAGAGAAAAAAATCTTAATAATAATAATAATAATACCAAAGCAATAAAAAAGAAAAAAGAAGCCAGCCAAGTGAAGTTTGTCTAGGCAGATTATGTTGTCTGAGGCTGATTGTTTTGTCTGCTGCTCTCAGGTCTCCTGGGAGGTACTTTTGTGTCAGCCAATGTCAGGAACTGTCCAAATTTGGCTCCTGATTTCCTGTTATAGCTGTGGTCAGTCTGTGGCTCTCTGAGGTCCACCTCCACATGTCAGCTACTCCGCCTGCCCCCTGAGGTTGCCTGGTCTTCCTCCAGTATCTTCCAAAGACAGTCTTTCGGTGGAGCCAGGCTAGCCTAGCTAGGGCCAGTGGGCCCTCTGCTTAGAGATTACACAGTCAGGCACTCTGAGGGGAAATTAGTCTCTACTTCAAAGCCAAACTCCTCAATCTCTACCAGGGACTCCAACTCTGGTTCCCCTTAAGGTGGCCTGGTGCAGGTTCAGGCTGGGTACAGCCTGCCCCCTTTTCCGCACGAGCAGTTGCAGCTGCCCTGGGCTTAGTGGGATTGATCAAGAGTCTCTAGTTGACAATGTTGCCAGCTCAGCCCACAGGAGGGGCTTAAGCATTTTCTCCTGGTCCCAGACAATAGCCTCTGAAGGTCTCACTCTTGGGATGTCCTGCTCTGAGCTGTTCTCCCGACCCCCCTCCCCCACCACCGAACTGCACCAGTGGGGCTATCTGGGGCTTCAGAGAGCTGATCCAAACCGTCTCCTGTTGGGGGTTATGTTCCAAGCCTGCAGGAGGGGGGGACATGTTGCTCTGTCTCTCCTTCCCAGGACTGACTGGCTGAACTTCCAGGGAGCTCGGATCAGCCTCCCCACAATGTAGTCACAAAGCCCAGCTCTTGCTCATCTATCTCCCCAATAGAAGCCTTCCCAGGGGATACCATCCAAATATCCCTGCTCTGTGAGGACCTGGCACCCTTGTGCCACAGGTCCAAGCAGAAGGGGTTACAAAGTCAGCCCCACATAGGACTCAGATCTCTGTGCACAGCTGGTCTCAGTAAAGTGGGGGGGGTCGAGAATCCCAGCTCCACTTGTGCCCCCAACTCTCCACAGCGCAAGTCAAAAATCCCCAATCTGCCCTGCCATCAACTGCACAGGATGGAACAGTCCGTTCGACCCTGCACTTGAGCTGAGAGATTCCTCTTCCCCTCCCCCATGCCACACAGTTTAGTCACTGTCCAGGGCTCTGCACAATGCCTTTCAGGAAAGCAGAGGGTCCATCAAAGTCACTGCTGGGTACAACCCTCAGGCCCCTTATTTCTGGAGCCAAACACTGCAGCGCAGCTGTTCCATCAGTCGGAGCCCAGGGTGACCCTCTCTGGCCCAGGCTGCTAACAATAGGTGTGCTCTCTCACTGGGAAGGGAAGGGTGCCCAACCTCCTAGGCAGACAAAGTTTACCTGGTTCCCTCTGCCCGCTGCCATATGGGCTCTCTTTCCAGTCTCTGCTGCTCCAGGTTTGGGATCCCTGCGTGGGATTGTGAGCCCACACTCCCAAGGGGAGGGAGCTTTGCAGCCAATATCAGCCTCTCAGCTGAGCACCAGCTCCAGGGGGGCTTGCCCTTTCCGGGCAACTCCCCTTCTCTTACCATTCTCCACATTGTTTCTTCAATGCTCCTCAGATACAATATACCCAATCAGCTGCACTTCTCTTGTGTTTTTTTTTTTCAAGCTGACTGCACAGTATTTTAGCTGTAAATCCAGCCGGTGGCCGTGAGCAAGGGCACGCAGTCTTCTGTTAGGCCACAGCCATCTTGCCCCATTCTGGCAGCTTGCTTCTTCACAACCACCAAGTTGTATACTGTAACATAATCATGGGCGTGCCAGCTATCATCTTTGCCAGATTGGACTCATCAGAAGCAAGTCACAGGTCCCACTCCCACTCCAAACGGAGGGGGATACATAGAGGTGCAACACCAGCAGGCAGAAATCATTGGGAGATGGCTTAAGGCAGTGGTTCTCAACCTGTGAGTCGCGACCCCTTTGGGGTCGGACGACCCTTTCACAGGGGTCGCCTAAGACCATGGGAAAACACATATATAATTACATATTGTTTTTGTGATTAATCACTATGCTTTAATTATGTTCAATTTGTAACAATGAAAATACATCCTGCATATCAGATATTTACATTACGATTCATAACAGTAGCAACATTACAGTTATGAAGTAGCAACGAAAATAATTTTATGGTTGGGGGTCACCACAACATGAGGAACTGTATTAAAGGGTCGCGGCATTAGGAAGGTTGAGAACCACTGGCTTAAGGTTTCTAAACCACGGCCATGGAATAGCTGTGCTCTGACTTGTGCTAATTGCCAAAGCTTCTGCTTCACAGGCCAATATTCCCAACATAGATGCTCTGGTGAGTCCCCAGATACCTACAAGAATGTCCAGGGAACCCTCAAACAAAGGATTAAAACAAATAAATATACGAACTAACTTTAAAAAGCTACATTCTATTAGCATTTTTGCTATGGAGAATTTCAAACATACACAAAAGTAAAACACCATGATGAAACCTCATGAGTCTGTTACCCATACCTAACAGCCACCAACCCATGGCCAGTCTTGCCCCATGCATGCCCCATCTATTCTTTCCTCTTGAATTATTTGAATGATAGGGCTTCCTATCATTCGTTTCATTTATAAATAGTTGTGAATATATATATATATATATATATATATATATATATATAAAATAACTATTTTTAAAGCATTATCACTATACCATTATCTCGCCTGAAAAATTACCAGTAATGCTTTAATATCATCAAATATTCAGTGTTACAATTCCCAGTTATCTTACATCATCATTTATATATAATTTGTTTGAACCCAAATCCAAATAATGTCTATACACTACAATACATTGGTATGTCTTCTAAATTTCTTCTAATCTGCAGGTCCTCCTTCCATTTTTCTTTCTCTTTTTTTTTCTTGAAGTTTATTTGTTGAAGAGGCAGGATTCCTTTTCTTTTCTTTTCTTTTTTTTGCTTTTGGTCCTGTAGAGTTTCCCAGTCTGGAAACTGCTGACACATTACAGTTGTAAAAGTGAACTTATTGCAAAATCAACTGCACAAATACTGTTAAAAGATTTCCTAAATGGCCTTTTTCTGGGTAATTATATCATCTTTCTTTACTTTTCTTTCCTCCCTGCTTCCTGAATCCATTTATCTTGATCACCTCTGAATCAATAAGGAAAAGTTCTGCAAAATTGCCATCTGCTTTCCTCTGGGGTTTACAACTTAAAACAAATTTTCCTCAATTGAAATCAAATTGAATAAGAGCATTGAAACCAAGGATCCCTCATTAGGCAGTTTGTTATTTCAAAGCATTTTCTATTTACTGTGCCTTATTTAGAATACAGGATAATCCTGTGAAGGCAATTCTGTTTGTTCAAAATGGTATATAATTGGAAATAATTGCAATTCCCTGTCTGACATAAAGCCTCAAGATTTTTTATTAGAGAAATTAAATTTATTAGAAATATTTTACCATCTGAATCTATTAATGTAACATTTCTTTTCATTTATGTTCCAAATTAATGAGTTTGTACCACATCAAGAAATAATCACAACTTTAAATCTAAGTCTTAAAGATCACTCAACCAAAGTTTGCATGGATTTCTTTTTTAAAATGTATTTTTATAGCATTAACATAATTCATGCGTGTAGTTTAAAAAGTCCATAAGACTCTTAGGCTTATAACAAACACAAACCAGCAGTCCCTTTGCCTACATGCCCCACTCCGGAGTCTGGCTACCCGTAGGCACTCTGCACTTGAAAACCAACTTTCCAAAATGTTATGGACCGCTCTCATTCACTGTCATTGCCTTCCTTATTTCCTCTGCCCTTGGGGTATTCTACCTTTTCCATTTTTTTCTCTGTAATTCTTGTGTTTGGGAGGAAGTGTGTGTGTGTGTGTGTGTGTGTGTGTGTGTGTGTTCAGTTTGCCATATTTAGCTTGTAGTTTGCCATATTTTCACTTTGTAGTTCCTTCGTTGTGAGTCCAGAATGGTGTAAAAGTTGGCACCCAAGCCCCATACCCCCAATATAGCCCTCTTCTTGGAGGGGATAGGTCTTTGGGATGACACAAAAGTGTCATACAAAAGTGTCATCCTGCATTTGCTAGCCTGCATGGCCAGTCTCCTGGCTTCCAGAGGGCTGTGGTGAAGTGAGTCCCTCTTCCTCGTGGAATGGTACTTCTGAGGGCTCTGTATGTCATTGTCAGAGTGTCTGCTGTGGCCTCTTCACTCTTGTCCTTTCTCCTTAGGCAGAACCGTAGTGTTGGTCGCTTGCCTCCAACCCCGAGGCCCACCCCCACATGTAACTTTTGTACCCTGATTCTCTTCTCTTTGGGGCATGTGTGTGCCCCTCCCACATCTCTCATGGATACCAAGGAGATTAGGGAGTGGCCCTTGTGCAGTAGTATGCTGATAAATGCTTAACAATTGGCCCTCCAGAGGGACATACTAGTAAGTCCTGATTGGTAGCATTTGCTAATTTCTGTGGTATAAATATTCCTACCGAGACTGATTGCAGGCTGCCAGTGTGATTGGAGTTTGGAATAAAGGTGCATCACTGTCTCTCTGAGCAGTATGAGCTACTCCTGCACAACACTGTCTCTGGGAACAGGACTCAGGGGTCTTCCTTCAAGACTGCCAGACTCAAGGATGAAGTCATTTGTCCTTTTCATTGAGCTCCTCCGTTACTCCTGCCTCGACATTCCCACTGGACTGACTCTGCCAACCCTATGGTTATTCCTGGTCTGTCTGAATGTGCTGGCTCAGACTCCCGAGACTCCACTCTGGGTCAAGAGAAGTCTCCAGTGCTCTGTGTTTGTCTTTCCTGTTGCCTAAAAGTGTGTGTTCTGGGTCATTCTTAATTTTGCTATGTTTCTACTCCGCTCTGATGTCTTCACAAGAACCTCTTTGTAAAATTAATTTCCTGCATTAATATGAAATTGATGGTACGTAGACCTTGTGTTTTATCCAGGTAAACCTTCCTGCAGTGCCATACTGATGGGAGAATCCGGTAACTGGGATTTGCTATTCTGCAGTTCTGTTGATGATGCTTTCTTTCTCCCACAGTTGACAGACCCGTCAGAGTATATGCCGATGGGATATTTGACCTCTTCCACTCAGGCCACGCAAGGGCACTTATGCAAGCAAAAACACTGTTTCCCAACAGCTACTTATTAGTAGGAGGTAAGAAGTGCATTTTCTCTTTGTCTAGAAAACTCCTTTATAATGTGTTTCCTATACAGGACCCCTTTCAGAGTTTTATTAAAATTTCACATTGTTAATGCTTCCAATTTAGCCCATATTGACTCACAAGTTTGCTGTCTGAAATTTGAAATGATGTTTCAAAAACTGAAACGGGATTATAACATGTGATTTATACATCACTAATCCCCAGAGAGAGAGAGACAGGGTAACTGCTTTATGTTTTCTTTCTTTCTTTTTTTTTTCTCCCATTAATCCTCACCGGAGGATATTTTTCCATTGATTTTTAGAGAGAGTGGAAGGGAGGGGGGAGACAGAGAGAGAAACATCATGTAAGAGAGATGCATCGATTGGTTGCCCCCCCCCCCCACCTCCACCATGCACACACCCCAACCAGGGCTGGGGATTGAGCCTGCAACCGATATAACTGCCCTTGACCAGAATCGAGCCTGGGACCCTTCAGTCCCCAGGCCAACACTCTATCCACTGAGCCAAACCAGCTAGGGCTGCTTCCTGTTTTCCATGAATGCTTTTCTTCTTGTGTCTGAGACTTGATCTAATTTATGTTTCTAAAATTTTCGAGAAGGTTAGGAGAAAAGCACTATTATTTGGATATCAAATCTTGGAGAGCTGAAAGGGGTTCAGAATGATTAAGGTTAAACAAGATCATTATCTATTTCCTTTGTGTGACCCAAAGCGCTGAGAATGATGTATTAACATTAGTGACCTATATTCAATTCGTTGAATTTATAAACAGTGTGTTAAAGAAATAGTTAACTATTTATTGAGATCCTACTATGTGCCAGGCATTCTTCTATTTTCTCTCCTTTCTTAACATAAATTATACTTCTTTTTTCACTTTTTTAGTGGTTGACTTAGAATTTGCAATATACATTCTAACTAAGCCAAGTCCACTTTCAAATAACACTATACCAGTAGTGCAAGTTCCTTATAATAATAAAATATTTCTAATTCCTCCCTCCTATCCCTTGAATTATTGCTGTTATTCATTTCACTTATATATAAGCATATATATGTCATACATGATTGACTACATTCTTGCTGTTATTATTTAGAACAAAGTGTTACCTGTTAGATGAATTAAGAATAAGACAAATAAAAGTTAACTTATCCATTCTCTAATGTTCTTCCTTTCTTTATGTAGATTCAAATTTCTAACATATCATTTTCCTTCTCTCTGAAGAACTTTTTTCCCCCTCTGAAGACCTTTTTAAAACACTTATTGCAAAGCAGGTCTACTGGAAACAAATTTTCTTAATTTGTGTTTGTCTGAGGAAGTCTTTATTTCTCCTTTCCTTTTAAAGGATAATTTTGCAGGGTACAGAATTCTAGGTGGGTAGGTAGGTTGTTTTCTCTCAACCCTGTAAATATTTCTCTATTCTCTTCTTGCTTGCATTGTTTCTGGGGAGAAGTCCAATGTAATTTTTAACCTTGCACTTCTAATTGGTAAGGTGTTTTTCCCCCTCTTCTGGTGTCTTTTGAAATGTTTCCTTTGACATTTAACCTGTTTGGTGTCAAATGAGATGAGCGGATCTTATTATTTGTGGATGAATTTATTATTGCTAGAATGAGACATAGTTTAACATTGGTTTTATTCTTATACTAGAGGCCCGATACATGACATTTGTGCACTTGGGGCGGGGCGGGGGATCCCCTCAGCCCAGCCTGCACCCTTTTGCAGTCTGTGAGCCCTTGAAGGATGTCCGACTGATGGCTTAGGCCCACTCCCCGCCTAAGCCGCAGTGCTGCCACTGAGGCGGGAGAGAGGCCCCTCTCCACTGCCACTGTGCTCACCAGCCATGAGCCTGGCTTCTGGTTGAGTGGTGCTCCCCCTGTAGGAGCACACTGACCACCAGGGGGCAGCTCCTGCATTGAGCGTTTGCCTCCTGATGGTCGGTGCACATCATAGAGACCAGTCCTTCTGCCATTCGGTCGATTTGTATATTACCCTTTTATTATATAGGATTTCTTGTTATAGATGTAAGTGCTGAAGTATTTTGTTCACACAAATATTTAGATGGGAATGAAAGAAGTTTGTTATGATGATGCCACTCAATTATTGAATTCATGAGTTATTTTCCAAATGTCACAAAAATAATTTATTTCTATTGTCATAAAAATAATTGTAACGGTCTATCCAGTGACAGTTTATTGAGATCTCCTTTCAAATTTCTTGGAAGCAATGGATATGAAATGACCTGACCTACAGAAAGATTTATTACCAAACTATTAGAATTATTTGCTTTCTCCCTTTCTGGGAAGTATAAGAAAAAGGCTTTACCAAGACTTATCACATGACTCTTAATTATAACCCTTACTCTTTTACTTGAAAGCAATTTACTCACCCCATGGAGCTTATGCCCTGCTGAGGAATACAGCCAGAGGTTCTTTCAATGCCTGAGCTTAACAGGCAGCTGACAGTTGGAGGTGGATCTTGGGGTGCTTTGGGGTGCCCTGGGCCCTGTGCTGGTAAAAGCTAGCCGTAGTGTGCAGCTTGGTCCTTCCTCCATGCACCCAGGCCAAGCAGAGGCAGCCACAAACTGTGGATCACTTGTAGTTCCAAACAGGTTGCCAAGGACCAGTCACAGGCAGCGTCTTGCATTGGCCTGCACCAGAGTCCCTCCCAAGAGGCCCCAGAAACCAACACACCCAGTGGCCAGCTTCAGATAACATCAGAGCAGGATCCAATAAGCTCCGCACACAGTATATCTAAAGGGAGATCTTGGCAAAGCACCAGACCCTGCTGAGGCGAATTCCATTGAGTGTAGTCAGTAGCGACGCAGCAGCTTGCACACTGTGGTCAGGGTTGAGCCTCACAGCCAGCCAGCCTGAGGGTCGATCCCACACATGAACCGGCCAATAGAAATCAAGACTCAGTTACAACAGGAGGGCCCACCTAACCCACACAAGGGACATTCCCAGAGCACCCAGCTAGAGGATCAAAGGGCCTGCACCTCTCAGTCCCACTGGACACCTACCACATAAGGCCACCCTGCCAACACTGGGAGACATAGCAGATCTACCTAATACATAGAAACAGGCACAAAATGGTTTTATGCAAGCTTATCTTGCTGGTATTATTTTAGCGAATCAAAACTGTCCAGTTGTAAAGCTCTTTTCTCCATTTTAATTTAAAACCAGTCATTTAAAAACAAGTCAAGAAATTAACATTTATATTGGAGAGCTTGTTGGTTTGTTTTAATTGTTTAAGGATTTGAGTCACCAAATCCCCATTTCTGCCTCACAGGAGGGGAATAAGAGACAATAATAAACCCAGTGCTACTCGGACTATAGCAGACACAAACATTGCCCCATAAATGTGGGCTTGTGCTCTATGGTATTTTAATTGAAATGAAATATTCCTCGGAGACTGCATTTTGCCTGACTGGTAGGAAATTCAGTCCGGTCCTTGTTGGGCTCTCTTCACCTCCCCAGAGTCAAACAAAATTTCAAAATATTTACAGAAACAAGAGAGGGGCTTCCAGTCTTCAGCCCAGCACTATTTTTGCACTGCCCGTATCATCCAAGCCCACAAAATGATTAGAAGGGACCAGGTCCACTGTACAAGGTGAGGCACCTGTGGTCGGTGCCTAGGCGGAACTCAGTGCTCAGGGCAGCATGGCCCTCATTCCCAGAGGCCCTGCTGCTGGCACCTGCTGCTTTGGGCTCCACAGACCTTTGGAGGAATTCCTCCTCATTTGGAGGAATCTTCTCTCTGTGTCTTCTTCCTTACAGAAATCCACCAAGGATCTCTGGCTGTAGGGAAACAGTAGCCAGAAGGGCATGCTATCTGCCAGCAACATGAACTTCACAACTTTTGTGTGTGGCAGGGGCGGGGCTGTTACAAGAGGCTGGAGAACTGCTTGGAGTGGGAACAGGGCAAAGACAGAGCCCAAAACACAAATGAATATTGCCATCAGTGGTCCTATATTTCTACTACTATTAATAAATGACAGCCCGGCCAGCGTG
Source organism: Myotis lucifugus (assembly GCF_000147115.1). NCBI lineage: Eukaryota > Metazoa > Chordata > Mammalia > Chiroptera > Vespertilionidae > Myotis > Myotis lucifugus. Next base: position 2,945,965 of record NW_005871068.1, on the reverse strand, counting down.
ACTCGATGGTTGAGCGTCAACCTATGGACCAGGAGGTCAAGGTTTGATTCCCGGTCAAGGGCACATGCCCAGGTTGTGGGCTCAATCCCCAGTGTGGGGTGTACAGGAGGCAGCCAATCAATGATTCTCTCTCATCATTGATGTTTCTATCTCTCTCTCCCTCTTCTTTCTTCTCTGAAATCAATACAAATATATTTTAAAATAAATAAAGAAATGGCAAACGTTACTGAGCTCATACAGATGATCAAATTTAATTCTCAAAACTTTGCCATGTTTTAAAGACAGACAACTGAGACTTAAAGAATTTGAATAACTTTCCCAGGGACAACAGAGCCGGCATTAGAACCCAAACCAAATCCAAAGTCCAACCCCTATGTTATATTTTTTTCTCCTGAGAGGTACTGGTAATATATATATTTTTTTAATTTAAAACTTTTTTTCAAAAAAAAATTTCAATTATACTTCAATTAGTGATTAGACATTAATATATCTTATGAAGCGATCACCCAATAAGTGTAGGGGTACTGGTAATATTTTGAGTACAGTGAGCTCCCAGATAGGCTCAGTGCATTCATCCATGGAACACCATGGCTCCGAGTTCTCCATCTGGTTGTCGGAGTGCATTTGCCAAGACTCAAGAACAACAGTGCTGCTCGGGGTGTAATTAATGTTTAGACAATAACTGGTCAGCGTGTTCAGCTGCTTCTTGAGGTCACTTGTGGGGTATGAAAATAGGACCCTGTATTGGCATAAACAGGATGTTTGTTTTCTCTATGCTTGGTCAGGAGGCCATTACCTCGGCCATCTAGAAGTTATAACAAATTGCTCAGGTGCAGGTTCAAAAGGGGGATGGGATATAACCCAGCCTAGTTTTATGTTCTTTTTTGCTGTTGTTGTTAATCCTCACCCGAGGATATTTTTCCATTGATATTTAGAGAGTGGAAGAGGGGGGGGGGAAAGACAAAGAGAGAAACATCTATATGAGAGAGACACATCGATTGGTTGCCTCCAGCAGGGTTGGGGATGGAGCCTGCAATTGAGGTAGGTGCCCTTGACGGGAATCGAACCCTAGGACCCTTCAGTCCACAGGCCAATGCTTTATCCACTGAGCCAAACTGGCTAGGGCTAGTTTTGTATTCTTTAAAATAGAATATTGATGGATCTGAAATCCATTTCTGCTCAATATGATTCCTGAGGTAGTATTTTAGTCAAGTCCTAAAAGAACATTTAAAGTCTTAGATCAATTTTTAAATTGTATAGCTTGGCTCATAAATGATCCCTATTTAGGGAATCAAAAGCTAACACAGTCAGTGAATCAATACACATAACATAGTCATTATAGCCCTACTCCTTGCCCCCCGCCCCACCCCGAGACAGCTGGGCGTGATGGGTGATTAAAAAACAGGCTGGGCTCTTTACTCAAGATGTTCATAATATACTTCAGGGACTTTCAAATGTTTTATGCATCAGAATTTTCCCTGAAACTTGTGAAAAATGGAGCTGCCTGGACCCCACTCCAGACCCACTGTCTTAGTCGTTCAGGCTGCTACAACAAAATACCACAGACTGGGTAGCTTAACAACAACTGAAGTTTATTTCTCACGGTTCTGGAGTCTGGGGAGCCCAAGATCAAGGTGCTGACATGGTCTCCTGGTGAGGGGCCTCTTCCTGATTCATAGCTGGCACCTTCTTGTTTTCTTACATTGTAGAAGGTTCTAGGGCAGCCGTGGGCAAACTACGGCCCGAGGGCCGGATCCGGCCCGTTTGAAATGAATAAAACTAAAAAAAAAAAAAAAAGACCGTACCCTTTTATGTAATGATGTTTACTTTGAATTTATATTAGTTCACACAAACACTCCATCCATGCTTTTGTTCCGGCCCTCCGATCCAGTTTAAGAACCCATTGTGGCCCTCGAGTCAAAAAGTTTGCCCACCCCTGTTCTAGGGAGTTCTCTGGAGCCTCTTTTATAAGACACTAATCCACCCTCATGATCTTTGTACCCCTGAAGGGTCCACCTTCCATATCATTACCTTTGGGAGTAATTCGGGGAGGACACATTCAGACCATAGCACCCCCTGAGTCAAAATCATGGGATGTGGGGCCCACTCATCTTTATATTTAACAATGTCTTTAGATAGTTCTGATAGTCATCAAGGTTTTCAAGTCAGCCATGTGGCCGATGGTGTTCCAGTAATATAAACCACCACTATACTGTTTTCTATATATGTCTCTGCAGCATCTAAGGAAATATGTATAGGAGATATATAGGCATGCATGTGTGTATCTAGAGACCCCCTGGCCTCTTACTTGCATGTATGGTGTTGAAATGTGCCTGCAGATAAATATACATCTATTATTTTAAATCATAGTAAACATTTATTGAGCATCCTATATAATAAAACCCTAATATGCAAATCGACCAAATGGTGGAATGACTGGTGGCTATGATGCGCACTGACCACCAGGGGGCAGACGCTCAATGCAGGAGCTGCCCCCTGGTGGTCAATGCACTCCCACAGGGGGAGCGCGGCTCAGCCAGAAGCCGGGCTCACAGCTGGCAAGCACTGCGGTGGTGGTAGGAGCCTCTCCCGCCTCAGCTGCAGGCGGGCAGTAAGGAGCGAGGGGTCCCGGATTGCGAGAACCCTGGACTGCGAGAGGGATGTCTGACTGCCTGGGAATTGGGTCTAAGCCAGCAGGCGGACATCCCCAGAGGATTCCTAGACTGCGAGAGGGTGCAGGCTGGGCTGAGGGACCCCCCCCCCCAAACCTCCAGTGCACGAATCTCATGCACCGGGCCTCTAATCTATATATATCAGGTACTGTTAATTCATTCAACAAGTATTTGTTATGAGCCTACTATGGGTCATCAGAAAATGAAAGAGACAAAAAAGTCCCTGTTTCCAGGGAGCTTATATTTTAGTAGAAGAACACCTACCATAAACAAAATTAAATAAGACATTTATATGATGACAAGCACCATGGCAAGAAGTAAACTGGGGAGGGGATTGGGACTGCCAGTGGCAGTGGTGGGGTCACAGTTTAGAACAGGATGGTTGGGAAAGACTTGAGGGAGGACAGGGAGTGAGCCCTATGGATAACTGGAACAGAGCTGTCCAGGTTTGGGGAACAGAAAATGTGAAGCCCTGATCTAAAGAAGAGTATTCCAGTGGCTTCAGGAAACAGCAAGGAAGTCAGGGGCTGGGATGAAATAAAAGATGAAGTCAAAGAGGCAAGGAGTGGGTGGAGCTGTGGCTCTTGTAGGAGGAGCCTGTAGGCCACTGGAGGAGTTTAGCTTTTACTCTGGGGGAAATGGGGAGAGTTCTGAGCCTGGAAATGAATGACAGAGTTTAACGAATTTCACAGG
>NW_005871068.1:2845117-2942342 GCF_000147115.1 Myotis lucifugus | reverse complement strand
GATCGCATTTTTTAAATCCTCACTCAAGATATGTTTTATCGATTTTAGAGAGAGGAAGAGAGAGAGAGAGAGATTGAGAACATCGATTGCTTGCCTCCTGTACCCGCCCAGACCAGGGATCAAACCTGCAACCTAGGTATGTGTCCTGCCCGGAAATCAAACGTGCACCCTTTTGGTGTATGGGACAATGCTCCAGCCAACGGAGCCTCCCATCCAGGGCTAACATTTTTGTTTTTAAAACATGTCACATACACTTAAAACTTGTAAATTTACTGTGTGTTCATATTACCTTAAAGGAAAAAAAAAGCTCATCTTAAGAAGCAGTCAGGGTAATCTGACCACTGCAGGAAGACTCTAATTAGGGTGTACTGGTAAGCAGGGACTGTACCCACAAAGACATTTTCCCCTGACGTGTAGTAAAGCTCCGGAAAGCTGCCTTTGCCAACAAAAAAGATATTCTGCATAGGCTAACGAATAGTATTTATTGTGCTATTTGTTTTGAAGCACTTTTATGTAAATCCCCAACTACTCCATTCTAAGGCCGATAGTGGAGGTTATTACTATTCCCATTTGAGGGTTCAGAAGGAACCCGAGATCTCGAGAGGATAAAGATGTGGGAAGGATGAACTCTGCTAGAGCAGACTTGGTATTTCATGACTTCCTCCTCTTGATTGTGTGGCCGGATGTGTCAGGACTGGTCCTCAATCCAGAAAACAGAAGTATGCTGTGCACGTAGGCACGTGTACACGCACGTGAGTCACACTTGGGTTACTATGTACAGTGATCTAATAAAGGAATTGGAACTGATTATTCAAACCTTCTATACTTCAGGCCTCTTGATGCCTCTCCTCTCTCTCCCTTCTCTGTCTCTCCATTTGATCATTTTATTTCTAAATAGTAATTTTCACTGAAGGATGGGCTAGGGAAATAAAAAGCAAATGAAAGTCACATTAGTAGTGTGGAGAATAATTTTAATAAAAGCCACCGCGGAGAATGCAGTTGTAATTAGCACTGAAATGAAATTCTGATTGCTGCTGCATTTCAGCTTGCTTCCCTTTCCTGAGCCTTTGTTCCGTAGAAAACAGAGTTCGATTATGCAAAGCACCTAGCGAGACTGAGCTCCTTTTGTCTTGCTAAAGAAGCCATGTAGGTACCGCTTCGGTTACCCAGGCCAGCTAACAGCATTTAATGCACTTGCCTGTTTCAGTTTGCAGTGACGACCTTACCCACAAATTCAAAGGTTTTACCGTGATGAATGAAGCAGAGCGATACGAGGCTCTCAGACACTGTCGCTATGTGGATGAAGTCATCAGAGATGCTCCATGGACACTCACACCAGAGTTTTTGGAAAAACACAAGGTACTTACTCTCCCCTGTTCTCTAAGTAGCAGAATTAAGGCACCTGGCTCTGCAGCCAATACCCAGAAAGCCCAAAGACTCTACCAATTCCTAAAAGAGGGGACTTCAGGAACTTCCATTTGGTGTCACTTGATGGAGCCCCTCTCTCCTGCCCGATCCTGGGGACTGATAGCCTCTCACTTCTTCAGTGTGGGCTCTGGAGCTAGACCCCCAACAGGTCCAACTCCAGCCTCTATCCCTTCCTAACCTTGAGCAAAATATTGAACTCACCTAAACTGTAAAATGGGATGATATTAGTGCTTTCCTCCTGGGGCTGTTTTGAGGATCTAATGAGCTCATCTAAGTGAAACCCTTGGAACAGTGGCTGGCTCATAGCAAGAGCTCCAAAAATGTCATTATCGTCACCATCACCACTGTCATTATTTGTGCTTATAGATTCACAGGCAGCATTTTTCATGGAACAAATGAACACACATCTTATCCAGAAGGGCAGGGGTCAGCCGTTAGGGAAAGAACTTTATATCTATGATTTTGTGACCCTGAGACTCCTACTGATACAAGATTTGTATTAGTTGAAAACATGAAAAATTCGTTTGATTTGCATCAAATTATGTGCTTTGTATCTCCCTACCAGACCCACATTAGGAGCTATTCTTTCCTTTTATAAGCAGCACAAAAAAATAAGATTAAGCAGTTCTAAGAGTTTTCTTGTCTATTTTTAAATTCACCATGCAGAAGAGAATAGAGAACACTGATAAATGTGCATCGGTAATAGCAGAGGAGACAATGTCCCAGCAAGAATAAAAAGAAAAAGGAAGAACTACAATATAATTTACTTCCAGCAATCACTAACACATTTTTATTAAGCATCTATTGTATATTCAACTTGTGCTAGGCATTATGGAAGTACTCATGATGGTGATGATGGCTGCCACTTCCTGAATATTCACTATGTGTCCAGCCCTGTGCTAAGTCCTTTGCTCTTACACAAATTGTATTCAATTTCATGGCTACCCTGAGAAGTTGTTGTTGTTGTTGTTATTGTTATTATTATATATTGGACAGGAGGAGGAACTAAGTTTGAGTACTAAGAAGAAGAATAACTAACATTGAGTACTGTGTGCCAGTTATTATTTTTAAACACTTAAACAAGAGGGGTACTACTGGCATCTAGTGGGTACATGGTCGGGTGCTACTAAGCATCCTACAGTGCACAGGACAGACACCCCACTAAAAGAATGATTAGGTCAAAATGTCACTGGTACCGAGTTTGAGAAATCCTGATTTAATCTTTACCACCAATTTATAAGTTATATAGCTAGTAAGTGGTAGGGCAAGAATCACATCCATGCAAATTAAACTGCTATTCCAAACTACCTATCAAGGTGGACTGTAGGTGTGTTATAAAGGGCTTTGAAAGATAGGTAAGGAGGTTTTACTTGATGTAGGAGGAAACAGAACTAGTGAAGTCAGCAGGCACAAGGATGAGACAGAGAAAATTCTGTTTAAGGAAGATCCCCCAGGTGACAGAGGAATGACTTGGACAGGAGCCTGTAGTGAGGAAAGTCAGGTACAAATTGATATCAATAATCAGGTGACCCGGCCCTGGATTAGTGTAGTAGCAACAGAGAGGAAGTGAGGCCACTTCTGAAGGTGTTTGGGGCCTAGGTGAACTGGAAAAATGGAGGTGCCCTTAGAAGGGGGCACCAGTTTTCAGGATGAATGAAATTCCAGGTAGATGGGTTTTAAAGAGACAGCGAGGGGTAGTAAAAGAGAAAAGAGTGACTTTGGGCAAATCTGATAAATTTTCCAGATTCAGCAGCGTTATGTCCCAACTGAAATAATAATATGCGCCCTACTTACCTCACAAGGTGGTTATGAAAAATCAAATGAGAAAAGAGATAAAATTCATTCATCAGACTAAATTCATTTCCATAATACCGTATAAGATGGCACTTAAGTGTGAGTGCCTATTGCCATCAATGGGACAGGAAATGGAGACTTGGGTTCCTCATCATAGCAGCAGGGACTCAAGTGTGAAGAATGAATGAATTCTCTAAAGGACAAAGTTTAGAGGCAGAAAAACAAGAGGCCAAGAAAACCTACTGTCAGCGGTAGGAGAAAGGGGGACCAGCAAAGGAGAGAAACCAATCTAGTTCCCATTCTCTCACAGACATGGAGACGGTTGGAAATACCTTTCAGTCCAGGATTCCAAGCCACATTATAAACTGCTTATTTCAACTGCTTTATTCCAGCTGCTTTATTTCAAAAAGGCATTTTCAAATTGCAGACATGCACATCCATCCCAGTGGTGACATCACTCTTCTCTCTCTAACAGATTGACTTTGTGGCCCATGATGACATTCCGTACTCATCTGCTGGCTCAGATGATGTTTACAAGCACATAAAGGAAGCAGGTGAGGAGTTCTGGGCTCCCCTGTCTACTGTGGCACAATAATCAGGTTTAGTGCGGCATCTGCCCTAGGTCTCCAGTATTGACATACCAGTTGGAATTTCAGAGGTCTCCCAAGTAGCCTTTTCAAGCCTCTGTTCACATGTGCTAAATGGTGCAGACCCCAATTAGGTATTTATATAGGGATTAACCCAGCCGTGGGCAAACTACGGCCCGCGAGCCGGATCCGGCCCGTTTGAAATGAATAAAACTAAAAAAAAAAAAAAAAAAAAAGACCGTACCCTTTTATGTAATGATGTTTACTTTGAATTTATATTAGTTCACACAAACACTCCATCCATGCTTTTGTTCCGGCCCTCCGGTCCAGTTTAAGAACCCATTGTGGCCCTCGAGTCAAAAAGTTTGCCCACCCCTGGATTAACCTGAGCCCCAAAGTACTCAACTTCTGGTTTAAGGCTTCATCAGACCAAACTCACAGGACCCTGTGGTTTAAAGGGCAATCATTTTCCTCATTCACAATGAAGTCCTCACAATGAAATTATTTTACACTCCCAAGAAAGTTCCTTCCAGAAGATGACAGATAACTGGCTAATTAACAATCTGGACTCATTGTCTGCCACGTCCAGTCCTGCCGTATATCATCTTGTCACATGACAATAATATCCTCAGAGTACCACATGCAGAGGACAGAAAGCATGGATAAGTTTTTGTAGATTCCAGTAAAATATAGGATGTCTCAAAAAAGTTGTATACACACACTTTGAATAATTATAAAAGCATTAGTTAAGAATGGGAGGCCTGATGTTTTCAAATCCTGATCTTGTTTGTAAGTTCTAAGAAAGGAAACCCCATACACGTCGGACTTGCAAGGGTGCTGTGGAACATGTCTGGGAGGGGGAGGAACTGACTGGGGCATCAGTTACATCAGTTTAAGTCTTTGTAAGATCTGAGTTGTGAGCCAGTTGCTCCTTTTCTAACACTGCTCTGAAGGACCCAATAGAGACCCTTGCTTGTCAACTGGGAATGTGCCTACAGATCCCTGCAGGGTCCTTTCAAAGTGCAGGTTTGGATTCAATGGGCCTGGTGGGACCCAAGATCCCCATTTCCAATGAGCCCCCAGGTTGTTAGAAGCTGTAGGTCTATAGATCTCACCTAGAGTATCGAGAATCCAGACCTGGGATTCTGGTTCACCCCGGATCACCCCCAGGATTAATGGAACCAACATATCCCAGGGTGACAGTTCCTCAGCTACTGTCCAGAGTAGGGACAAGCACTCAGTGGTGGTTTTCCTTCTGAGTGGATGACGCTAGTGAGCTAAGAAAAGTTGCTTTCCTGATTTTAGGGAGTCAAACCTCAACTCTAGCTGTTTAGGTGTAGGAACAGCTCCAACGTTTTTCTAACTCTATGCTATTCAGCACCGTATTGCTGCATTAGAAATTACCCCCCCCCCCAGTTTAGTGACTTAAAAGAGCGGAGGGTTTGGCTGGGTGTCTCAAACGACTGTTGTCAGATGTTGGCTGGGGCTGCAGTTATCTAAAGGCCCAACTGTTGCTGGCAACAGGTGCTGGCTGCCCACAGGGAGTTCAGTTGGGCTTGACCTTGGAGCACCTACACATGGCCCTTCTGGGTCGTATGGGCTTCTCAGAGCATGGTGGCTGGGTTCTAAGAGTGTGCGTCCTAAGAGGAGGCATCCGGAGGGCTTGCCATCTTGATAGAAGCCGCCAACTTTTTCTGCCCTAGCCCTGGAAGTCACCTGGTGTCATTTATACCAGCGGTCACCAACCTTTTGGACCTCACGGACCACCAGTGGTCCACGGACCACCAGTTGGCGACTGCTGATTGATACTACAGTCAGTTTGTTATAAGCAAGTCACTAAGGCCAGCCCAGATTTCAGGGGATGAGAACTGTGCTCATGTTTAATTCACCACAATTCTCATCTCCAAATTGAATAGTCAGATGGTATTTTACTTGCCCTGGGAGCACAGGCATAAGCCTATATGTGACTTTTCATATGCACAGGGACCCATTCTTGTGATCCACTGATCTGCTCTGTTGAGTCCTCACCAATGAAGACCCACAGCAGAGATCTGTTTAGGGTCCACGTAGAGGAGGCCAGCGTATTCATTGTGGGAGAAAGATGCTCAGAAATGGCCTAAGCCTCCACATTTGGCTTTTATACTTGAGGTATACTTTGCATGTCAGAAATCACGTTAAATGAAGCCAGAGGTATCAAGGGCATGAATTAAAGTTTACAGTACTCTACTCTGCTTATCAGAGCTACGTGTCAAAATCCTGCTGCAAAGCTGGATTAAAAGATGGGGCTTAAATGAAGTAGACTGTAAGGTCCACATCATCATCATTCTAATATTGCCTACTACTGTTGAAAGTTCCCTTCATTAACATGTGCTTTGCTGCTTCTTAAAATAGCTCCATAACCAAATGCTGCAATTCTGAAAAGCATGATAAAAAAGGTTCTCTGATCATACTCATTACTGAATATTTTTAGCAGAGCAATAATTAGGATGTGGAGGAAGCCGGGTGCCTCATTATAGCAGCAGAGGGCTTGGCTTCTTTCAGAGACCTACCTCCCAACCAGACAAAGCAAATCTCTCCCCAAAGCCAACTTTTAGTTACTCAGCCACAGAGGCCTCACCCTGTGGCTTCAAAGAAAGAGTGAGCTCATGTCACCAGTGTCGAAGTGATCTGTTAAAGTCCATGAATAGCCAGAGAATCCTCTTAACATTTCAGCAGGCAGGGGTAGAGTGAAATAGCTGTCTGCTGAAAGGTGGCACATACTTCTTTCTCACCAGAAGGCTCCCTGCTGCTCCCACCAAGGTGTTATTTCAGGTCCCCCCTTTCCTGCTTTGGGACAGCTCAGAGTTTCCCCACCCACCAAAGCACCCTGCACAGCTGGGTCACTTGAGAGTTGTTTATACCCACGCATTTAGATGTTTGCATCCTCTGCCTTCCATTTGGTTTTCTGGAGTCCTCCTTTTTAGAAGGAGATAAAGGACGTTTTTGATCTAGTGGGAACCCCAACTCTGTCTTCTGAGCTACAGAATATTAGAAACCGGATGTGTTGTCTTTAACATCAGCAGTGCCATCCTGATGCTCATACTGCCAATATGCAGATGATCTTCAAAGAAAGCTCCGAAGGGACACCCTGGGAGGGGCCAGAAGACTAGAAAATTTACCCCTCCTCGCCTTGATAGATTCAGAGAAAACTGGATTTGGAAAGGCATTTAGGGATCAATATTCATCTAGCCACTCATTCACCAAATGTCCCTATAAGTGCTCAACTGTCACCTGGTGCTGAGACTATAGAAGAGAATGAGACACGAGCAGTTCCTTTCCCCATGTAGCTTATAGTCAAGTCGGGAAGGCAGTTATTGAACAAGTTGTTTTATAAAGACCTTGGAATAACTGAAGGAGAAGAGCAGTTAGTTGGACCTTGGTAGGGAAATAACGAACAGGAAGATCCAGTCAGAGGTTGAGAGATTTCCTTGAGGAAGTGACGCTAAAGGTGAAACGCAATGGATGACCAAGAGTTAACCAGGTGGAGTGTGTTTGTGGCAGAGTAAAGAGAGGGGGCCAGCCCTTTCAGGACACTGAAGTTCAGTGTGGCTGGACCAAGGCAGGGCCAGACTGTTGCCCAGTGCCATGGACTACAATTAAAATGGTACCCCCTGCCCCTGTGTATCACAGGGACTTGGCTTAGGGAGTAAAGGAGGTGGAGAGCATCTGAGGTGAGACTGGAGAAAAGCACAGGGAAGAGATAACGCAAGCTGCTGTAGGGCCAGATTAAGGATTTGAATATAAATACAGAGGACAGTAGCCTGGCCAGCATGGCTCAGTGGTTGAGCATCAACCTATGAACCAGGAGGTCATGGTTTGATTCCTGGTCAGGGCACATGCCCAGGTTGCAGGCTTGATCCCTAGTGTGGGGCATACAGGAGGCAGCCGATCAATGATTCTCTCTCATCATTGATGTTTCTATCTCTCCCTCTCCCTTCCTCTCTGAAATCAATAAAAATATATTAAATACAGAGGACAGTAGAAAGCCAGTGAAGGCTGTTGGGTAGGCATATGACTTGCATTTTGAAAGACTGCCCTGCGATCTTGCTATAGGGAGAGTTAACTGAGAGGACCAAAAAAATGGCATCACTAAAGAGTGGTATTGAGGCTCTTGCTGTAATCTTTGCAAAAGATGGCATTAGATTGGTTTAGAATTGGATAATGGAGACAATTGCATCAGTTGGGGAGATATTTACGAAGTAGATTGGTGATTAGAAGGAAATTGGGTATAAGGAGTGAGGGAGAGGGAAGTGGCATGGATGAGCCCAAGGTCATCTTATCTAGCCACCTCATTTCTCAGCTTTGGAGACTGAGGTTAAGTAACTTGCCTTCTGAGGCTTGAGAAACTTGCCCAAATCTACAAACCAAAAAGCCAGCATCATGGTCCCTAGACTCTTTCCATCATGCCGTCCCATGGCTGATGTCTCTGATTGAGTAGCCATAATCATACCAGGTAGAAAGATCTCAATTGCCAACACAGCATTTCAGTTGACACCTGTAAGCACAAACCAGCTTCTTGTCTTTGATAACATTTGTGACCTCTTTTTAGCCCTGTATTGGTATACCCATATATATCTGAGGACTTTAAGGAAGTTCTATTGTAATTTGGCATCCTCTGCTTTTTTTTTTTTACTCAGTCCCACGTATTCTAAATGAAAGGGCCTTTGAGTGGGGATATCACCATCCAGAGTAGAACAGTCTTAGGGAGATAAAATCATCTAGCACCCCACAAACATGTTTTTAGATCAGAGAAAACAAAAATAAAACACTCTTTCTTCTTTTCCTTCAGTATAACATGACACAGACTTCCTTGGGGAAGAAGGGGAGTTGCCATGATCTGACTAATTGATTCAGTTTTATTCTCTCTTCATTTACTCATTTAATTTGCATTTCTTGAGCACCTTCCATGTGCTAGACCAGTGGTTCTCAACCTTCCTAATACCATGACTCTTTAATACAGTTCCTCATGTTGTGGTGACCCCCAATTTCATTGTTACAAATTGAACATAATTAAAGCATAGTGATTAATCACAAAAACAATATGTAATTACATATGTGTTTTCCGATGGTCTTAGGCGACCCCTGTGAAAGGGTTGTTCGACCCCCAAAGGGGTCGCGACCCACCGGTTGAGAACCGCTGTGCTAGACACAGGGGCACTGATCTTGGTGCTGGGGATGCAAAGACAGTCAAGGCATAATCTGTGCTTTCAGAATGTTCTCTTTCTACAAGAAGACAGACATTGAAAATACTTTTGTTAGTGGAAGATGCGCTATGCAGTCGCAGGGGGCACCATTCTCATTGCATGTCGTAAATGTTGAGGATTCTGCCCAGGGGTGTCAGTAAAGACTTCCCAGAGGCATAACCTGGCCACTGGATGTGGCAGGATGAGGAGGAATGCTGTGGCTGATGTGAGCAGGGAAGGAGGATTCAAGGCGGAAAGGAAGGGCTGGGCATGAGCAAATGCTAGGAGCTGGGTGAGTGCATGGTGCATCCAGGTCCAGGATGATGAACACTCAGTGTTAATGGGAGAACAGGAGCATGCAGAACTGAGCCTTGGAAGAGTCAGCTTGGCCAGATGTGAAAACCTCCCTGACACAGCAGGAGCTGCAACTTTGCCCTGCAAAGGAGGATTAAAGAAGATGGGTCAACCAAGTCCCTCTTACTTTTTTCTCGTCATCTCCCCTTTCCTATCCGAACAGGAATGTTCGTTCCAACGCAGAGAACGGAAGGCATTTCAACATCAGATATCATCACCAGAATTGTCCGAGACTATGATGTGTATGCCCGTCGCAACCTCCAGAGAGGGTACACAGCAAAGGAACTAAATGTCAGCTTCATAAATGTAAGTGTGCCACTTCGTGCCCTCTGAAGACCACCAAATCACACCACTGTCGCCGTTTATTGAGCACTTACTATATGCCATGCCGTGTTCTTGGTGTTTTACATTTATGGTCTCATTCAATCCACATAACAACCCAAGGATGTATTATCATCCGCATGTTACAGATGGAGAAACCACTGTTCAAAGGGGTAACATAAGTCAACCAAGGCACACAGGTAGTGAGCTCCACATCTTATAAAGGAACTACCTCACTTCCCTCCCCTCCCCTTAATATTCCTCTTTAGAGTTCTCAGACCTGGCCAACGGTTTCTGGGAGATCTGCTCTCATGAAAAGCAAGAGTTTTCTTCTGGCCCTAGCCGGTTTGGCTCAAAGGATAGAGGGTGGGCCCTTGGACTGAAGGGTCCCGGGTTCGATTCTGATCAAGGGCATGTACCTCAGTTGCAGGCTCGATCCCCAGCCCCGGTTGGGGGCCAGGCAGAAGGCAATCAATTGCTGTGTCTCTCTCACATCAATGTTTCTCTCTCTGTCTCTCCCCCTCCCTTCACTCTCTCTAAAAATCGATGGAAAAATATCCCCGGGTGAGGATTAACAACAACAACAAAAATAGTTCTCTTCTGCTCAGAGGGAAGGAAGGAGGGCAGAGGGGATGGAAAGCTAAACCCAGAGAAAACGCTTTCTTGTTCTAACATTTTTAAATTTTCATTTTATTAAGACCTCACAGATGCTCACCAGACACCTTAAAAACAGTTTTTTCTTGTCCAGAGAAATTACAGCTGCTTAAATAAAGCCTAAAGTCTTTGGCTTCCTTGGGTATTTCTGCCATATTGTTCCCACAGAGCTGCTGTTAGCTTAATCATAGAGTAGCTGTTAAAACAATCTTTAAAACAAGCAAAACAAACTGTTAAAAAGCAAAGAGGGCAGCCCAGTTGCTGGAGGTGATGGTAGCGAGTCTGGACAACTGTATTTGCCTAGACTCCCAGGAGCCCAGGTAGTTGATTAAAACAAGAACTCCCATCCATCCAGAATTTCAACCCCCCAAAATACTGTATTTTCAAAGAGGGATTTTTCTATAAAACTAGATGCTTAGAATTACGGGCAGCCATAATTAGTCAGCAGCTTACACAGATTGGTCACTGCTCCCTTCCCAATGAGGAAGGGCTCATTAATTGTAAATCAGGGATTATTAGTTGTCCCCACGAGACGGGGGCGGGGGCGGGAGGGGGGTGTTGGTGGTCCAGGCTCTGTGGCTTCATGCAAGCCGGGCAACAAAGTGGAAAATGTCAGCTTCAAGTGGCACCAGAATACGTGGCTGAAAAGAATTCAGTCAACGCGATTATTTGGTGTCTCATAGAGAATTAAGCCCCGGTTATTTAAAGACATTAAACCGATCTTTTAAACTGAATTCAGTCAACCATCCAAGCATGTCGAGCCATTTCCAAAAGTTCTCGCTCACGCTCTTTAAGCGGCCTGTGGCTAAGCCCCTGAGCTCAGGGAGCTGTGCAGTCGGCATGGATGCTCTCATGCCCTTTCTGTGACAACAAACCTGGCTGCAGCCTGGAGAGAGAGTCAAATGTGTTGGAGGGGCGTGTAGATGAGTCACAGGACCCCAGAGGTGGCCGGAACCTGCCGAGGGTCAGTCACCCTGTCCAAGTCCCTCCATGTAGGAATGAGGAAAGCTGAGCTCAGAGGGTACCTGGCCAAGGCCCCTCAGCAAAGTAGAGGTGGAGGTGCAGCAGCCTCCCAGCCTTGTGACTCCCGATCCAGTGCTCATTCTACTGCTCTGTGCTGCCCCTGAGAGCCATTATAATAACCATATAGTAAAAATAGCTGAGTGGCCCAGCTGACATGGCTCAGTGGTTGAGCGTCAACTTATGAACCAGGAGGTCATGGTTCGATTCCAGGTCAGGGCACATGACCAGGTTTTGGGCTCGATCCCCAGTGTGGGGTGTGCAGGAGGCAGCCAATCAATGATTCTCTCTCATCACTGATATTTCTGTTCCTCTCTTCCTCTCCCTTCCTTCCTGAAAAAATATATATATTGCAAGTATATATATTTATTTATTTTAAAAAAAGCTGAGTGGCAGCACATATAGCTCACACCCCACCCTGAGGCTGTCGTGAAATTTGGAAAGTCTAAATCAGGGAATCCTGATCCAGTTTTGCAATCGTCCAGGTGCCTTGAGAAAATCTGAAATCTGAAATGAACTGCAGTCCCGTGTAGTGAAGAAAAATGATAAAGCTTATTACCTATTTAGGAGAAAATGTATGATGATTTCATGGAGGGGAGGACCCTCTGTCTCATGTTATTTTCATGGTTTTCATACCACTGTCATCAGGTAACAGGATTAAATGCCTAGGCCACTTAGTAGCAATGAAACAGACAACACACACTGAGCTTTTACTAAATGCCAGGCTGTGCCAAAGCACATTCTTGCATTAGTTTATCTAATTGTTGCCGAGACCCTCTAGGGTAGGGATAATGATCCCATTTCACAGATGAGGAAACTGAGGCTTAGAGGTGCCATGTGACTTGCCTAACATACAATGCTTTCCAGGCATACAGATATTAGCACTGTTGCATAAAAGCTATAAGAAAAACAAAGCCCCGGTCAAAAGAAGCTATCAGGATAAGAGATTTCTTCACCACCAAGGAAAGCAATGCAGTTCAATTAGCTTCATGGAAAATACCGTTACAATGAAAAGTTTAGCATAACACGTGGATGCTAAGGCCCAGCAAATGACCCACTTTTTCAACCCATATTGGTTTTAACAATGTCTCAGTGAAACAGAAGATTCAGGAAGCCTCTGAGGGGCCATTCTATGTACATTTATCCTTTTGGCTAAGTCCCAGCAGAATTGGGCGGGGGGTGTATTTGCCCAATATCTACCCATAATAAAGAGCAAATATATATATTTTTGGTTATTCTCATATAATCGAATTCAACTAAGACATTTACAAAAAAGAGACTGTTAAAACCAGTTGTACTTCACTTGTACATATCCAACAAGACTAATGATAAATGCCTTTTCTTTTTCTTTCTTTTTTTTCAATCCTCAACTGAGGATATTTTTCCATTGATTTTTAGAGAGAGGGAAAGACAGAGAGAAATATCCATGTGAGAGAAACACATTGATTGGTTGCCTCTTGCATGTGCCCCCACCAGGGCCTGGGCCAGGGAGGAGCCTGCAACCAAGGTACATGCCCTTGACTGGAATCTAACCCGGGACCCTTCAGTCTTCAGGCCAACGCTCTATCCACTGAACCAAACTGGCCAGGGTGACAAGTGACTTTTCTAATAAGAGATGTGCCTTCCCATCAATCCAGTTCTTGGGAAATAGTAACATCCTGACTCTTCAGATTAAGAACTCAAATTGAAAGAAAATAAAACCATTAATGTGAATGACTGACCTCTCTCATGCCCTCTCCGATAAATCCATTTTTCCCCTCCTCTACTTTTTGACCAGGAGAAGAAATACCGCTTTCAAAACCAGGTAGACAAGATGAAAGAAAAGGTTAAGAATGTGGAGGAAAGATCGAAGGAATTTGTTAACAGAGTGGAAGAAAAGAGTCATGATCTAATTCAAAAGTGGGAAGAGAAGTCAAGGGAATTCATTGGCAACTTCTTAGAACTGTTTGGGCCAGATGGAGCATGGGTATGTAATTATTTCATTTGGCCCCATGATGACGGGTATTTTCAGTGTATCTTCTTTTTCACGTAACTATCAAGGGTGTCCCTTATCTCAGTCCAATATGTGGTCTCCACTTTGGGCATCAGTCAGCCTGAGTGACTTCAAGTTCATGTCACTTCCCTATTTAGTTCCTGCTTTACCCAATATAGTACCCAATAGTACCCAAAGCCAGCTCTTGTCCAGAGCTTAAAGCCATTTGGTAGTCATTGAATGTAATTACTGCAGAGGTTGGTTCTGTAGCTCATCTCAGGTTCTCAGTGGGAGATGATACAAAGCTTGACGATAAAGGTGAACTGAGTCAGTGGCATTATGGAACTTGTAAGACAAGGCTAACTGGCTCTTGGATCTACCAGGGGAGGAGGGTGCAAATGAAACAGCTGCCTTGGTCAGATTTTGTTACCAGAAACTCTCCTCTTTCATTGGTTGGAAGAGAGAGAAGAGGTAGGATTTGACCCTGCGTGTATACCCATCATGCCCTGATTTCCCTGTTTCTTCTTTTTTCCCGTCCTGTTTTTTCCATAGCATGTATATGTTGGCACAAAAGTCTTTGACGCCACAATCTGAATCTTAAAACAGAAACTGTCAAGGGTCTCTTGCCTAAATTCTATAGAAAATTCTAAATGAAATATATGAGAAGGGAAAAGAAAATTCTGGAAACCACCTTGAACTCCCTTGGTATTTTCTATTGTATGTGCATTTCCAGAGTAAATAACCAACATTGTCAGCAGAGTTAATGAGGGTTCTTTGAAAGAGATACTTTTACAGCTAACTTCCTTTTAAAACAAAAATAAATGATTCCATTTAATTTCCCTGATTTTAAGTAGCCTAGATTTCCTATTATGACATGAGAAGTCTCTAACAAAATCCACTTCGCTTTAATTATTTTATTGATGGGTTGTCACTCCTGCCTCTCTGCTCATTTGAGCTGGTTCATTAGAGGATTATCTAAAAGTAAAACACTCAATTAGTAATAGAAAAAGAACAACGTTTGAGAAATGGGAAGAGACACTTTGCTGAAAGCCTAGTGGTTTCTAAGTGATTATAGAGGGGGGATATCGCAGGCCAACCATGTCCTGTTGGCTGAGTCTGCAAGGGGCTGCTTTAATCCTCGTTGACGGCTAGAAAGAGATGGCAAGAGTGGAGGAGCCAGGGGCCGGGTTCCTTTTCCTTCTCCCTCGGGCATGTTAACATTTTCGCTCAGGTCAGTTGAATTCATGGGACAGTATGAATGTCCTTGTGTGTGCACAGTACTGGGGACCAACATGAGGACAATGTGCAGACCCTCTTCTATGGTGTTCGTGGTCTCTATAACATAAAGTCTGAAGTTCCCCATTAATCTGGTGTGTAATTTAATGGTTCTCAGTTTCACAACTAATCTTCAAATGCTGAAGAAACAGCTAGTGGTTTGTTAATGAAACCATGTAGGTATTCATATGCTTATAGGGACTCAGAAATGTGTCTGCTGAGAAACTCTGATGTTGTAACTCAAGGGGGTGGGTGTTTTCTCCATATGGAGTGAGCAAAGGCAGGGAAGGAATATCATTTCATAGAAACTGTGTAGACCCTAGTCGTTTCAGGCTCCCAATGAAGGTGAATAGTAGCTGGAATTGTTCTGGGGCAGGGGGTCTGGTGACAGCGAGCTGAGGTGATTTTTAAGAAATGAAACCCAGCTTAGAGACGGGAGGTTTTTCTTTTTAACACTTGCTATTAGTGTCAAAACTGTTATTAACATTAATTTACTGTATCAGCCAGACTTAGACATTACTTTTTTTCTGTTGACATTAAAAGTACAGGAATAGTTACAAGGATGTTAAACGCCAAGATAAGTAATTTGCTTTTCATGAATATGCTATTACTATAATAATTCTTTATTTGTGAATTTAGGACTGGAATTCATTTCTTAAAATAGAGGACCCGCATTATCTGAAAATACAGTACTGATACAAATAACCCAAACTTGAAAAGGCAGAAAATAGAAGGATTTAAGTTACAAAATTCATAGAGCCTTCTGGAATTTGCAAAGGATATGGCATGGCTCAAATCTTCCATATCTACATCGATCTATATTACTCTATATGATCAATATATACAAATAGATATAGTTCTGGATACAAAGCTTGGTTCCAACTTGATCTTTGATGGATCAAATTTAGCAGGCAGACATGGTTTGATTGGCCCTCACAGACTAATCCTGGTATATTTGGGGAGGACAATCACAAGAATATGAATACCAGGAGGTGGTGGGGCCATCTTGGCAGATGGCTACCCCAATTGCATTTGAGGATTTGAGCAAGCAATCAGCTTCTCAATCACTAGAATAGACTATCTATTCCCATTTATTCAGTCTCATTGGTGGATTATCAGAGCCAAAGATATCATTTTTCAATCTCATCACCTACCACCCTATTTATTTAAGTATAGTCATGCACCACATAAAGATGTTTCAGTCAAAGTTGGACCACATATATGATGTTGGTCTCATAAGATTATAATGGAGCTGAAAAATTCCTATCACCTAGTGATGTCATAGCCATCTATATATATAAAAACCTAAGCGACCAAACAACCGAACGACCAGTCACAATGACATGCACTGACCACCAGGGGGGCATATGCTCAATGCAGGAGCTGCCCCTGGTGGTCAGTGTGCTCTTACGGCCAACCTCCTGAGGCCAGCCAACCTCTCACAGTCCCTCCCCCGAGCCAGCAGGCCCCAATTGGACCCCATTGGGACTGGGTGAGATGGCCCAGATTGGCCCCGATCACTGGCCAGGCTGAGGGACCTCACCTATGCACGAATTTGTGTACCAGGCTTCTAGTTGTAGTATAACACACTACTCATGATTTTGTGGCAATGCTAGTATAAACAAACCTACGGTGCTGCCAGTCCCATTAAAGCATAGCACATACAATTAAGTACAGTACATCATACTTGACAGGACTATGTTACTGGTTTATATATTTGCTATACTATATTTTTGTCAGTAGTTTATAGTTGTTCTATTTATAAAATTTGTTATAGACATATGCTGTGTTACACCAGCAGCAGCTTCATACATCTCATGTCTACTGGGTCTCTTGATTACATTATTTCCTCTTGAACTCGATTTACTCTGGTGTTTTGTCGTAACATGCTGTACAGGCCTGTAGCCTAGGAGTAATAGGCTATACCAGGGGTGGGGAATGTCCAGCCCGTGGGCCGTATAAGGCCTGAGAAATCATTTGGCCTGGCCCTGCCAAGGCATTAGGGGTGAGTTAATTAAATGTTTGACCAAATAGAGCAGGCTCATTTTTAAGTTGACAATTTTGTATGGCCTGCAGATGATGTTATAAATATCCAAATGGCCCTTGGCAGAAAAACGGTTCCCCACCCCTGGGCTATCCCATAGGGCCTAGGTGTAGTAGGCTACACCATCTAGGTTTGTGTAAGTGCACTCTATGATATCTACACAATGATGAAATTGCCTATGACATTTCTCAGAATGCATCCTTGTCGTTAAGTGATACATGACTGTATGTGACCGATTCTTGTAACCTCTTGACATTCTCAAAAGACAGCCTGTAACCCAAGCAGAGCGACAAAGCGAGGGGGTGTCTCTTTGAAAGACACTATCAAGGGAGGGGCTTTAAAGAAGTTAAATTTTGAAGCTTTGTTGCCATGGTGGAGGCAACACCATTCACTTCTGAGGTATTAAGTGGCAAGCAGCCAGGACTGAGGTAGGCTGAATCAGCTTTCACAGTTAGGTTTTGCTGTAGGGCCTTCCTAGTGAAAGCTGTTTTTTGTTTGAAGTATCTGAATCCAGAGCAGACACATTCTATTTAAACATTAGCGCCCCAACCACATGTGCTGTTTTTTTAAAAAACATGTGTTATTTTGAATGATCTGCCACTATATTTCTTCATTGACTGAACACAGAGAATCATTTCTGGTTTGAAGTGAAAGTGGGTCTATTCTATTTTACCATGTGAATGTAGACCCTTTCCTTGGAGCACCAGGAGACAATGACCTTAAGCCAAGTGCAAATTTCTAGTTCATCCTGGACCACAAACTCCCTCTGCCTCAATTTAATCAGTCGGCCAACCAAACAGGCCTTTGCCATCTGACATATGAGATTACCTTTAAAAAAAGAAAAGGCTGACGTTGTGTTTTAAAACAGATTTATATGATGGGAGGTCCATTGGTGGTTGCTAGATGCAGGGGGTGGAGGGGTGGGTAAAATGAGTGAAGGGAATCAAAGGTACAAATTTCCACTTATAAAATAAGTAAGCCTTGGGGATGCAATGTACAGCATGGTGACTGTATGTAATACTGTACTGCATACTTAAAAGTTGCTAAGAGAGTAGATCATAAAAGCTCTCATCACAAAATTGTGTAACTATGTGTGGTGATGGATGTTAACTAGTCTTATTGTGGTGATCATTTCACAATATATACAAATATTGAATCATGTTATACACCCGAAACTAAAATATGTCAATTATGCTTCAATTAAAAAAATAAATGTGAGCATAGACTTTTTTCTCTATTGTTTACTCCTGTATCCTTAAGACTGAGATTAATACCTGAACCATACATAGTGTGCTATCAGGAAATATTTGTTGAGAGAATGAATGCTCAATTTTCAGACTTTTCATGTCAGGAAAACCCTCCATAATACTTTGTAATAAACAAAATGTTTCTTTTCAACTTCTATCATGAAAATATACCATGCTAGCAAAACAAAAACAAAACCAAAAAACAAATCCATGTGTGTGTGTGTGTGTGTGTGTGTGTGTGGTGTGTGTATAGACATATATAATGGGATATTATTTGTATCTACCACATTTTTGTTTATCCATTCATTGATAGACTTCTGAATTGTGTCCACCTTTTGGCTATTGTGAATAGTACTGATATACACATGGATATACAAATATCTGCTTAAGTCCCTGCTTTCAATTAAGTGTAATTGCTATATCATATGGTAATTCTAGGTTTTTGTGTTGTTGTTTTTGTTTTGTTTTGTTTTAGGAACTGCCATGCTGTTTTCCACAGTGGCTGCACCATTTTACATTCTCACCATAATACACAGGGTTCTAATTTCCCTCTATCCTCACTAGTACTTGATTTTTAATATTTTTATAATAGGCATTCTAATGGCACTACTAATTTTTAAGACTGTTTTTATCTTCAGAAAAGAAATATACATTTTAGTTTGTGGATTTGAATTAGATACCCCATTTGAGTCTTTTTGACAGTGGTTTTCAAAATTGTCTTCCAACAAATGCATAAGTAAAACATGAATAATCATGGGAAGCTTCTTACTATGTAAGTGGCTGATTACATAGCACTGATCATGACAAGGGGCTCACTTCCTGGCTGGGTAGCCTTGAGTAAGTTCCTTTGCCTCTCAGTCACCTACCAGGGGTGTTGGGAGGATGAAATTATTTTTAAAAAATATTTTTATTGATTTCAGAGAGGAAGGGAGAGGGAGAGAGAGAGAGAGAGAGAGAGAGAGAGAGAGAGAGAGAGAGAGAAACATCAATGATGAGAATCACTGATTGGCTGCCTCCTGCACGCCCCACACTGGGGATCAAGCCCGCAACCCGGGCATGTGCAACCCTGGCGTGTGCCCTGACTGGGAATTGAACCATGACTTCCTGGTTCACAGGTCGACGCTTAACCACTGAGCCACACAGGCCAGGCAGGAATAAGTTGTTTTATACATACAGCCCTTTGACAGTGCCTGGCAGGCAGGTATCAGATACTGTAAGCCTTAGTTGTTTATCCACAACTGAAACTCTCTCCTTGAGTTCTGTTGCTTCCCAGAGGTCCAAACCAGATAGGATAACCAGGATATTTTTTGCTTCTTTTTGGGCAGATATGTCAGAATATATCTGAAATACTGAAATCTTTAAAGACATCTGTGATGACATTTAGTGCCTCGGTGGGTGTTAAGAACTTCTTAAAAGGGAAAACTTTGTAGGAGGGGAAAAATACTTTCATATGGACAGGACTATAAATGGTATTATTTTCTTGGGAGAAATCTTTATAAATGGAAACCTCTTGATACAGTAAAAGACTGAATTAAAATACCTTTTCTCTTTGAAAATTTCATGCCAGGTCTTCATTATTTGTTATATTTCTAAAGTGCTTTTCTTCCCAGGAAGCTCATTACAAACTGTCTCCTGACCTGATTCAGTTCAGCTTCTTTGTAGGGGAACCACCCTTCAAAAGGCACCAGTAACAGATCAGAGAGCTTGCAAATCGAGACCCAGAGTTCTTTTGCAAGGATATCACATTTTATGAAGTGCGACACCATTGTTTATCATTAAGGATTCAAGTGATTTCATCCCCTTAGGCAGAATATTCTCAGTTATGAGCTTAAGTCAAACCGTAATAGACAAGTCATAGATTTCCTTAGAAAGTGGGCTTCTAATGGAAATGCTGATAATCCATTAACAGCAGGAGGGCTAATGGCTGCCACTAAAAATACACTTAAAGATTACAGTAATAAAAACACATATTTTAAAGTGCATGCTAGAAGTTCAAGGATTTTTTTTAAATGTTGCTGTTAATAATAGGCCACCCTCTCCTTTTGGTGTTTGATTTTTGTCTTATAAATGGGCATATAGCATTTTTTTTGTTTAATTTTGAGAGGAGTTGGGTCTTTTGGTGGAGTTACCAGTACCTTTAATGGAAGGTGAATAATTGGTGTATTTGTAGAATTGTGGAATTTTACATCTGGAAAGGATCTTAGCGATCATCAAGCATCTCTATTATATCTGCTAGAGGAGATTTGAGATTCTAAAAAGTAATGGGCTAGCCCTAGCTGGTTTGGCTCAGTGGATAGAGCATCGGCCTGTGGACTGAATGGTCCCAGGTTTGATTCCAGTCAGGTCACATACCCGGGTTGTAGGCTCGATCCCCAGTAGGAGGCGTGTTGGCAGTCAATTAATGACTCTCATCATTAATGTTTCTATCTCTCTCTCCCTCTCCCTTCCTCTCTGAAATCAATAAAAATATATAAAAATAAAAGGAAAATCAGTGTAGGGGGAACTGATGATGTACCTGAGGTCTTAACATTTTCTCATGTCATTATAGCATTGCCCTTCAGCCTAATCTTGCCTCTGTCTTTTCTATCTCTCCTTACAGTTATTGCTTTTTTTATGATGATAAAATATGTGTTCATTACAGAACTATTTGAAAATAAAGAATAAAAGGAGACTAAAATGCCTGTGACATTCAGCTGCCACAAATGTTGCTATAATCTATATATATAAAAGCCTAAGCAACCATTATGACCAGTCAACTGAACGACTGGTCAACCAGTCGCTATGATGCACACTGACCACCAGGGGACAGATGCTCGATGCAGGAGCTGCCCCCTGGTGGTCAGCGTGCTCCCACTGCCAACCTCCCACAGCCAGCCAACCTCCCGTGGTCCCTCCCCCTGGCCAGCCCCGATCAGCCCAATTGGGACTGGGCAAGAAGGGCCCCCTTCAGCCCCGATCGCCGGCCAAGTCGAGGGACGCCACCCATGCACGAATTCGTGCACCAGGCCTCTAGTTTTAAATACTGTCAAACTCCATTTTCTAGCAAGTTTTAATGATATATAAGGGAATTCTGTCTATAGTGGTCCTGTCCCGTTGGTCATTTCTGGTGACCTTTTTGCTTCTGTCTGGAGCATATTTGTTGAAGAGCTCCTTACGATTAGGAGCAATATTTAAGCACAGGCCCATTAGGCTATAATTTTAAATAAATGTACCAATTGAGAATAATTTAACAAAGAGATGAAAGTTACCTGCAGTCTCTCATCACCCAGAGTTGTTACCATTAATATTTTCAGGGTATTGCCCCAATCTTTTTCCCATCTACATGTATAGGGTGTAGTTCATATAGACAGGAAAAAGATTGGGGCAATACCACAAAAATATTAATGGTAATGAGATGCAAAAGTAGGTTTATAGTTGTGAGTATAGAAGACATAGTTTATTCTTATATTAATTATTAATTATTATATTATTTTCCATATGAACGTCTGCAAACTTACTTTTGCCACCCCCACCCCTGTTCATATAACCTTTTACAAAATTGGGATCATGCAGATCATGTTGTAAAATCATTTTTACTTTGTAACAGCTCATGAACATTTTCTCACATGATTAAATATTCTTTAAGGACTTGATTTTCATCAGCTGCTTAGTATAGCCTCTCAGTTGTGCAAGATTTCTCTCATCTATTTAGGGCGTTTTCAGTTTTGTATGTTATGACACTGCACTGAATATCCATGTATACAATAAACATTTACTTACATCCCTGATGATCTCTTCAGGAAAAAAGTATTTGCATCTATTTCCAAATTACCCCTCACAACGGTTCTATTTTACCCTTCCACTAGCAGTAACATGCATGTGGTCTTGTACTAAACTCTCACCAACACTAGCCATTACAAATGTTTAAAAATCTTAGGACAGTGACATCACCAAGATGACAACATAGTGGTTATTTATTTTGCTCCCCCCCCCACACACACACACAAGAAGAACTAACAACTATTTGTGGGCAAGACACCCCTGGGAGGAGCCTAGAACACATGGGTCAGGCTGAAGCATCCTCTGTACCAGAGACCCAGACAGATCACATTAGAAGGGGTAGAGGAGTGACTGTGTGCTAACCAACTGCCCCTCCCCCAGGCTGGCGCAGCACCACGCCAAGAGGTCTCCCTGAGCCTATGGTTCCTTCAGTGGGAAAAGAGATCCCAGGGTGGACATCCAGCTCCCCCATCACTGTAGTCACTTCTTGGGAGCCACCACTCCAGTCTCGCCCCACAGGGGGATCAGTAGTGCTTGCCCACAGAGAATCTCATGTTACAGAAAAGGGGGAGGGGTTTGAAACAATCAGCCCTCTGATATTGGCAGACCGAGGTCCTGCCTATAGCACCCAAGTAGGAGTCCAAGCCAGGATATTTGCTCATCTGCAGAGCCAAATCAGAGTATAGTGTGAACAGGCAACTCAGCAGGGTGTAGGGTGCTCCAAGTTGGATACTCAAAGGCTTTTATTACCCTGGAGCCTGGTCTGCCTCTTCCAGGCAAGGGACCTGAGTCATTCCTGGCCCGGCCTGATCAGAGTCTGGCCATAACACCTAGAAATCTGTGTAGCCCAGCAACACTGGACCAGAGTCCACCAGGTAGAACTGTTCTGGCTTCGGAGCTGGCTCTCCCACTGTGAGCAGGCAGGGAAACTGACTCATAGTTCTGCCTATTTCTGAACACAGCCTTCAGCCTGCCCAAGAGGGAACCTAATCAGACACACAGGAAGCTGCATAGCCCATCCAACAGCCCTGCCTACAGTGGCACTTCAACAGAGGGCACCGCCCACGTCTCTCCCTATCTACGCAACAAAACCCATGGCCCCATCTAGTCATGGAATTCAGTGCAGTCTTGCCTAGTTCAGGTAACCAACAAAAACCATGCAGGCCCTAGGGCCTGTCCTGCTGCCACATTTGCTGGATGAAATAAGTTAGAGAAAGATAAATACTGTATGATCTCACTTATTTGTGGAATCTAAAAGCAATAAAACAGAAACCGACCCATAAAGAAAGTTGCCTGGCCGGCGTGGCTCAGTGGTTGAGCTTCGACCTATGAACCAGGAGGTCACGGTTCAATTCCAGGTCAGGGCACATGCCCAGGTTGTGGGCTCGATCCCCAGTAGGGGGTGTGCAGGAGGCAGCCAATCAGTGAATCTCTCTCATCATTGATATGTCTATCTCTCTCTCCCTTCCTTCCTCTCTGAAATCAATAAAAAAATTAAAATTAAAAAGAAAACAAGCTAATGGTTGCCAGAGGGGAGGATGGGGGCGGGGGGAGTACAGTACACTCAAGGATGACTTAACTGTTATATGCTGAGAAAAATATGAATGAATGCCCTGGTATTAGACTCACTGGTATACATATCATCCTCCTTAGAGGGTTATTCTTGGGAGCCAAAACTGCTGCAATAGTAATGAGATGCAGACTGTTAGGTAGAAAGTGACCAGGGATAGAGATAAATCAGTATTACTCATATGAGAAGGTACATCTTTATACCATTAATTCCAAGGCAAAGTAATTCCACCATCCTTCTCTTAAAAAGAGGGCATTATAAATTGGGGCGGGGGGGCGGGTGGAAGAGGGAAGGGTTAAAGCTTTAAGGATTTATCAATGAGTTGGATGGGCTACAATGTCATCCAAGTCTCTAGGCTAGGTTTTGTTTGGCCTGAGTTTCTCAGGTGTGTCACTAGTGACTATTAGTTAGGTAATCTATCTATCTATATATATAGCTAATATGTAAAGTGTCCCCTTGGGAGTTCAACCAGGAGTTCGATCACTCGCTATGACATGTGCTGACCACCAGTGGGCAGTGTGGAATGAAGGAAGGTTTTGCTAGCAGCCGGAAGACCCTGATTGCCGGCCAGGCCTAGGGACCCTACACGTGCACGAAATTTCGTGCACTGGGCCTCTAGTATCATATAAGCCTAGATTACAAACTTTAAAGCTATAGACCTCAGCCACAGTTTTTAAAAAATATATATATATATATTTACTTCAGAAAGGAAGGGAGAGGGAGGGAGAGAAACATCAATGATGAGAGAAAATCATTGATTAGATGCCTCCTGCATGCCCCACACTGGAGATTGAGCCCACAATCCAGGCATGTATCCTGACTGGGAATCGAACCGTGATCTACTGGTTCATAGGTTGACGCTCAACCACTGAGCCATGCCGGTTGGGCAGTCACAGTTTTTGAGCTCTCCATAGATAAAAACAAAATGTAAACAATTTTAAATTACAACCCTGAATCCTCCCCTCCATCTCCCTCAACCCTCCACCCCACCCCCCCAAAAAATAAGAGAAAGTAGAATAAAGCTCACTGGTAACAATAAATATTTAGTCAAATTTAGATTCTGTAATGTGGTAGTGGTGATACATCACTCAGTTACAACTCGAATTTAAAAGAAAACAAATGTGGTAAAAATAACCAGAAATGCAATAACCTGCTATTGTTTACACAATAAAAATATGTTAACGATAACATCAATAACGAGGAGAAGTGAAAGCATAAAGTTCAAAACAGGGTGTTATAATGTTAAGATATTCTATGTAAGCCTCACGGTAACCACAAGAGAAAGACTTGTAGGAATTACACGTAAGAACATGATGAAGAAGTCAGAGCATGCTAACCCCCAAAGATGCTACAACACAGAACTGTATGCCTTAAGCTTCTGAAGCGCCATCTGTCAACTACATCTGGGAAACAATTGTTTTAAGTTGGGAGGCTTAAAAAAACTTTAAGTCTGATATATAAAAAGAAATCTCACTTCAGTCATTTTGCATTTGTTTGTTTACTCGTGATGCCGAACATTTTTTACGGTTCATTTTTAAGTCTTCTGTGAATTGCCTGTATATGCCATATGCTCATTTTTCTGTGAAAGTTTTTACCTTCTTTTTTTATGTTTAAGCTTTGTTCCTATACTAAGATTCATAATTTGTAGTTAAATGGTGCAAAAAAAAATTCCAGTTTTTTCTTTTGCTTTTTATCTATTTCACGGTGGCTTTTTGGAGGTTCAGAAATGTTACTACAGCCAAACATTAGTTCCTTTCCTGTATGGTTTCTTTCCTTCCTTTTATGCTCACACCCAAAGATATTTCTAAAACACCAATCTGATCATACCCCTCCCTTGATTAAAATCTTCCAGGGGCTTTTTTTGGGGGAAAAATCCCACCTCCTCCTGGTGCTCCAGCCACGTGCACACACACGCACATGCACGCAGGCTTCTGGCCACGCCAAGCCATCGTATTGAGTACTTTCCACTTAGCTCCCTCTGCTTGGCCAGTGAGCCCTCCAGCAGCCCACGGGCTCCCTCCACGCCTAACCTCCCTTCCTGTGCGTCACCGAAGTCCCAGCTCAGACGGGACCACCTCCCGCACAGCCCCTGGTCCCAGAGGTTCAGTAGTGGTTTGTAAAATGAATCACTCACACAACAAGCAAAGTCTAAAATAACCTAGTAGGAGCCCTAGCCAGATTGGCTCAGTGGATAGAGCGTTGGCCTGCAGACTGAAAGGTCCCAGGTTCAATTCCGGTCAAGGGCATGTGTGTTGGGGTTGGGGGGCGTGTGCTGCAGGCAAAGCGCAGAAGGTTAGATCCATGGGCAGCTCGGGGCGGCCTGGCACGCAGGGGCTCCCCAGAAAGTCAGTGTCAGGGGAGGGCTCAGTTCCAAAAGCACCAGGCAGCAGGCACCTGAGGTCCCAGACTGGAAAACCCATCTTACCATCCAAACCTCCCGCACCCCCACAGCCTCCCCCCATCGCCCCCCCAGCCCCCACCCACCCCGCACCAACAAATGGCATCGCTGGCTTTCCAGTTTCACAGGCTGGAAACTGGAGTCGCTTGATGCCTCTTCCTCCCACGTCCCACAGCCCATCTGTCTCGAGTCCTGCTGGTTCTGCCCTCAACATGTAGCCAGACCACATACTGCACGCTTCCATTTCAGTGATATTTCAAAACTGCAGAACAGAAGCCAGATCTGTTGCCAGAGGCTGAGGAGGGGGTGACTAGAAAGGGTCCTGAGGGAACTGAGGGCTGATGGGACATTCCTAGAATTTGTTTGTAGTGGTGATCACACAACTATAGGCATTTATCGAAACTCACAGAACTGCATGCTAAAAGGTGTTACTTTAAGTAAAGGACACCTTAATAATACCATGGGAACAGAACATACCGGGCTCTGGCTGGTTTGGTTCAGTGGAGAGAGCATCGGCCTGCGGACTGAAGAATCCCAGGTTCGATTCCAGTCAAGGGCACATGCCTGGGTTGCAGGCTCGATCCCCAGTAGGGGGTGTGCAGGAGCAGCCAATCAATGATTCTCATCATTGATGTTTCTGTCTCTCTCTCTCTCTCCATCTCTAAATCAATAAAAAAGAACATACCGGGACTCCAGCCAAGCTCCTGGCCATCACTCTGGTCCAAGGCACCATCGCAGTGTCAGGTTCTCCTTGCAGCAGCTCCCGGCTCTTCTCCCGGCCCCTGCCCTTGCTTTGCTGTGGTCTGCTCCCAGCACTGCAGAGTGGTCTGTTTAAACCCAAAGTCAGTTTGTTATTATTATTTTTTAAATATATTTTTACGTATGTCAGAGAGGACGGGAGATAGAAACATCAATGATGGGAGAGAATCATTGATCGGCTGCCTCCTGCATGCCCCACACTGGGGATCGAGCCCACAACCCAGGTATGTGCCCTGAACGGGAATTGAACTGTGACCTCCTGGTTCATAGGTCAATGCTCAACCACTGAGCCACGCCGGCTGGGCAGTTTGTTACTCTTTTGCTCAGAACTGCAGAGGTAAAGGCGCTCTCCAGAGGTTTCTCTTTTCCTCAGCATAAAGGCTGAAATTCTCACATGGCCACCAAGACCCTACATAGCACACTTCGCTGGGACTTTTCTGGCGACCTCGCCCTCATGCCCTTCTTTCCATGCCCCTCCTCAGCCACGTGACTCCACTCCAGCCACCATGGCCTCCTTGCTCCTTCTTGAACGTGAACTCTATGCTCCCTTCTCGGGGTTCTCTGTCTGGACTGTACTTCCTCCTAATTTCCCTGCATGTGGCCTCCTCCCTCATCTCTTTCAGGTCTTTGTTCAAATAGCACTTTCTCGGGGGGGGGCGTCCCCTGAGCACCCCATTTGCAACTGCACCCCACTTGTCTCCATGCTCACATCCCTCTCTCTTTTTTTTTATTTCCTTCCTCTGTCCATTTCTTTTTCTCAGACGATGGTTCCGTCTGACATCCTTCATCTTATGTTGATTTTGTGTGTGTGATGCCTCCTTATACAATAACCACGAGGACAGGGATTTGGGGTTTTCTTTCCTGCTACCCTTCCGGGATCCAGGACATTACTGTTCGCCTGGCAAATAACAGCCACTCAGATTTTGTAGATGGAGGAGAAGAGGGCATGCAGGAGACAGTGCCAGGCACCAGCAGTGATGGTGCCCTTATGTGTCAGCAGCTCCGTGGTCCTGAGTTTCATGCAGCTCCTCCCTAGAGAGTCTTGGCCAACATGGCCTGGAGTACAAGTCCATGTGGGGGCGCAGACGTTTGGGGGGCTCTCCTTCCTGCCTTTCCTTGCTGTTTCGCTGTGATCTCAGGTAACTAACAGATGCTTTCTCTCTAATTTCTCTGCAGAAGCAGATGTTCCAGGAGAGGAGTAGCCGGATGCTGCAGGCCCTGTCCCCGAAGCAGAGCCCCGTGAGCAGCCCCACCAGGAGCCGGTCCCCTTCCCGCTCCCCGTCGCCCACCTTCTCCTGGCTCCCGGTCAAAACCTCACCCCCCTCCTCGCCCAAAGCTGCCTCAGCCTCCATCAGCAGCCTGAGCGAGGGGGATGAGGATGAGAAGTAAAGGCTGCTGACAGACACAGGAGCCACACCACACAGGCTGGGGAGGAGGGCGGGGACACTGGGGATGCCTGGGTGGTGGGTGTTTGAAGGGTTAAGAGTCGCAGGAGCTACAGCTTAGCAGGGAGGACCTGGGAAGGTCTGGAGACTTCAGTCTCCACTCAGCCCAACACCTGGGCCCTGCATGGAGGTTTCCAGCTGGACAACCTATAAACTTCATTAGCATCATGTAGAATCGCTGTACTTTAACCTTGCTAAGGAACGATGCAGAGCACCCCGGGAGACTTGCACCCCATGGGGTGCGTCCTGCTTTGGTCTTTACACCTACCCCCACCAAGTACACCACGTGTGGAAGCGGCTGTTCCCTCAACCCGCTACTTCCGGTTCCTAAGGGCCCTGCACGTTGCCCCCTGCCACCGCAGCTCTGCCAGAATTCACCTGTCCCCAATAGAGACAGTTGCGTCCGAGGCAAATGCCAACCTTCTCAGTTTAGCCACTGAGACCCAGCGTTGTAATGCATCTGTTCTTTCCTGTCCCAGAAATGAGAGCGCCACGGACGGCCTGATGTGCTCCTGGTGGTACTTTCGCACCATCGCTTTGACTTCATTGCTTTTCCCTGTCACCATCATCTGTGGGAAATGCAATAAAGAACAACACTCTGTCTCGGAAAGGCCAGTGGAGCTGCTCTGCCTTGGCTTTCCCCATTTCTGACCAGTTAGCCGTTTC
This sequence comes from Myotis lucifugus, assembly GCF_000147115.1. Taxonomy (NCBI): domain Eukaryota; kingdom Metazoa; phylum Chordata; class Mammalia; order Chiroptera; family Vespertilionidae; genus Myotis; species Myotis lucifugus. Next base: position 2,913,827 of record NW_005871068.1, on the reverse strand, counting down.
ATGGACCTCAAGTAACAGTTTGATGTACCAAACTACATAGTATACCAATAGGGGGTGCTACCTGCATGTGTCTGTTCTCGAACATGCCATCCAGGGTGCAGACCATATACAACCCGAGAACAGACTCCTCTCCTGTTCTCACTCTCACAACCCCCGTGAAATCCTCGGTCTCCAGGCCTCTCTGGTTCCCTTGTGACTTGGGCACTTCGACAGCAGTTCATCCTGGGGCCCTGTAGAAATGTCTGGACCAGCCAGGAAATCCGGGTGCTGTTCTCTTGGCTTCCCATCAGAGTTTGGAGTGAAGGGAGGCTCTGAAAGAGTTTCACGGAGCATTGTGGGAACTTAAGTTCTGAGCTCAGCATCTCAGTGGTCCAGGGAGTATTGTACTCACCCTTGGCCCTAGGTTTGCCAAACGGGATGCCGACCCTAAGCATTCCTGCTGAGTTATTTGAAGTCACTATCCCCACATCCCAGAGAGGAAGTGAGCAGGTAGAGTCCAGGCGTAGAACCACACGCTGGGGTAGAAAAGGCATTGCCAGGCTCTCCCAGTAAAGCCAGAGACAGAGGCCTGAACCAGCAACTGGCAGGCAGAGCCCAGCATCTTGTGACACAAACACCCCTCTTCAGAGGCCTTGGGGACTGGCTTTGTGGGTGACAAGGGGGGCACGCAGTGATGGAAGGTGGATGTCTTTCCCCCTTGTGTTGGGGTTGAACTACCTCCCTGCTCACCATGAAGCTAAGCTGGCTTGAAACCTCCTTGTTCTTGGCCTTTCCCCCAAGAACTCTGTCGAGCGCTCATGTGGGACAGAGAGCTGTCAGGACCATGGCCTGGGGGGAGAAATTTCCGTTTTGCAGTCAAGGCCTAGAGACCGAGGAGGTCTCTGTCTTCAGTGATGCACTCAGGGCAAACTGGGCACGCGTGCTTACTGCTTCAGTTGGGCGACACTCACAGCCAGGAAGAGAAGACGAGCGAGGCGAGACAAGGTGGTGAGAAACAGGGGAAGAGAAAAGAGGTGCCTGGAGAGAGGCCCAGGGCAGATAGACTCACTTTTACCCGAATCCTGCTCTGGAGCACATAGTGTGGGGTTGATGTATCGGGCTGATTAGAAGTTTGCAGGCCTCATATCCCCTACGAACAGGTGCCACTTACGTGACTCAGATTCAGTGCCATCATAGCTGCCAATTACGGGAAATGCCCCATGCTTGAGATATTCCAGAGATGGGCCAAAATGACCCCCAAGTGGGTTCTAAATCTCAACGAATGTCCCTCTCCTGATCGCTAACAACACTTCCTAAGGTGACAAGACTACTGAGAAGGGATGGGGGGCAGGGATTCTGAAATCTAACAGTTGATGCTTTGCAACCATCAGTTTCTCTCAGCCTCTCCCCCTTTCCTGGACAAGAAGGGGTGGTTCTGTTTGGGCCAGTCAGTCAACAGCAATGGCCAACTGTGAGCGGGGGCTGCAGTGAGGGATGTCCAAAGCATGATGCAAGCTTGGGGAGGTCGGCAGAAATGACCAAAAGCAAGGAAGGATTCTTTTTTTTTAATATATTTTATTGATTTTTTACAGAGAGGAAGGGAGAGGGATAGAGTTAGAAACATCGATGAGAGAGAAACATCGATCAGCTGCCTCCTGCACATCTCCCACTGGGGATGTGCCTGCAACCAAGGTACATGCCCTTGACTGGAATCGAACCTGGGACCCTTCAGTCCGCAGGCCGACGCTCTATCCACTGAGCCAAACCAGTCAGGGCAAGGAAGGATTCTTTTGCTCCGGAAAGGGAAGGATGCTTCGGACAGAGGACAAGAGCACACCACTTGGGGTTGTGGAAGGGGACAGGTTCAGTGAAGGAGGGTGAGGATGGGAGAGTAGTTCCTCTCCACTCACTGTCAAGTGTTACACACCCCCTAACAGGTGGAGAAAGTAGGCTTTCTTTCATGGACACCCAAAGTCAATGGGTACCCCAGCCCCCTTGCCTCCCCATGTCAGGAATTCTCCATTAGCCACTACACCCTCCTCCTGGGAACCCTGAAATCAGATGTTCACCCTTCCACCAGCTAAACACACGGGGGGCTTGTAATGCCGGGGTCACCGCGAATGGCTGTCTGTGGGAAGCCAGCTCCCGTGTACCAGGGCCTTACAAAGGTAAAGGGAATCAACCCGAGACTGAAGTTCTACCTTCTGACCTGCTCGGTGGGGAAGAGACCCAGCTGCGGGCTTGCAATCTTGCTCCACGCCTTAGGCCGCGTAGTTCCTGTCAGTCCAGCCATCCCTGGAAGGAGGGACAGAAAGCGCGCGCGGGTTTGCTTTTTCTCCATCTTCAGGCCTCATCTGCGCACCCAGCCGAACCCTAGGGCAAGACACAAGATGGAGAAGCAGACGCAGCTGAGTCAGATGAGCCCCAACAGAGCAGAGGCATTCCTGTGCCTCGGGGACCCGTTTGGCACCAGTCTCGGCCATAAACTCATAAAGCGTTTGCACCTTCTCCTCTTGAGACTTGAGATTTTTGTTGCGTCATAGCAATGTGTTCCGGGACAAAGCCATAAGGAGCATACATACTGTAGACTATGCTGTACATATTAGACAAGATGACGATGACTACGTGGGTTCAAGGCTGACCTTATGCCCAAGCATTTGCTCTGGTGCTGAATCATGCAAACTACTGGAATCAGCCCTCAAACCTCCCCCAACCCCTTCGCTCCCGCTCCCAGTCCACTCCTGCTCCCAAACGGAACACAGCATTCCCCACCTGTTTCTAAATAAAGGGATACAGAATTGCATTTTTGCTTGTTTCTCAAATGTGTGCAAAAATCCAGGCGTCACAGCTGGCCCAGCTCTGCCCAGCTGTGTCCCCAGCACTGAAGGCCGGGCCTCTGCGCTGGGCAGCACTGGGCAGAGTCAAGGAGTTGCCAGAGGGTGCGCACCTGACTTAAACGCTAGTTATGAACAGACCCGCCTGGGGACGAGGTCATGTGGGGACCCCGGTTGGGACTTTGGCTTTAGGCTCCCCTGCCAACTTGTTTGGTGGCCTTGGCCAAACCACTTCTCTGACCTCAGTGTCCGCTTTTGTAGAATGAAGGGTTGGAGGGAATGGCTTCTGAAGTCTCCTTTGCCTGGAAAGGTCTCTAAATCGATGAGGCAGCCGGCATTGTCCCGAGGCTTCTCCAGCGATGAGGCGGTCACTCAGTGACCGTGAGAAAGTGCTTACCTCTCACGGAGTGGATGCTGGAGAGGTCGCCTGGGGCCTTCACAACTGATAACATCCATGGCCAGTTTCACATCTCATGATCCAGAATCTCAGGCTCCACCCACCTTCCTTACACCTGATGGAATGAATGCTGTTTACCTGCTTGGCAACATGGGGGCGTGGCCATTTCAACCACTTTTGCAGCTTTGGGAAAAAGCTCATTTGATCAGCTGGAAGCTGACAGATGGGGGTGGAGGCACTAAATCAGGATCCCAAATGTCAATAATCAAGGCAGATCCCCCACCCCGACCCCATACACACACACACCCGGCCCATGTTCTGAGAATTGCGCTCAGGCCCTCCACTAGCCAAATTAACTCCGTCTGGTGAGGTCTAGCTCTTTGGAGTAACAACAGTTCTAACATTAACCCAGACTCTGGAGCAGGGGTGGGGAACGTCTGGCCCACGGGCAGTATAAGGCCCGAGAAATCATTTGGCCTGGCCCTGCCAAGGCATTAGGGGTGAGTTAGTGAAATGTTTGACCTAATATAGCAGGCTAATTTTTAAGTTGATAATTTTGTATGGCCAGAGAATGATGTTATAAATATCCAAATGGCCCTTGGCAGAAAAAAGGTTCCCCACCCATGCTCTAGAAGCAATAAAGCCAGGCCTGTGGTCAGCAAAAGAATTAATTTAAGAAGAGAACACCTGTTATTCACAGACCATATTACCTGGCTCTGCCTCACAGATCAAAAACATTCCTGACAAGTTGTATTTAGAGTCACAGTGACTGGTTTGTTCTCAACTTTTATGATACCGCAGAGATGTTTTCAAGGGCAAAACAATCAGTTGTAAGGCATAACAAAACTCATGTTTAAGAACTCTGACATTTGCCCCAAAGAGAAATAGCCTTTGTTAATAAATACAACACCCGAGATAAAAGGGTACACTATCAAGAATGTTTACACACAGAGTCCCCATGGGCTACTGAAGTTGAATGTTTAAACTTCTTCTCTAGGTATTCAGTAGGAGCTATTACATTTAAAAAAGACTTCCATGGAGATGCTTTTCAAACCAAGTGTGACAGTTCATAAGCACCAAAGTATATCTTGTGATCAAATTCTTTAAACCATCAAGTACCAGGTAAAAGCCAATAAATGACCAGTAAAATTGGAAAATATGATTAAAGGCATAAATATCTGTAGGCACTAATTGATCTGTACTTTTGGCCCTTGTGAACTGCCATCGTTTATATTCTAGAAAACCCACATTAGCTGAGTATCAGCTGCGTTGACCAAATGTGGGAAACATGAGAAGAAATGTTCAGAGTAGGGCTGGCTTGTATTGTTTCCTATAAGCAACGTTTAATCTCCTTACCTTCATTATCTTTCTTGGGGGTGGGGAAAGGAATTGATTTGCCTGATTGCTGTACTATATTAATAAAAGCACTGTTTGGACCTAAAATATTTCATAGGTAACCTTCCATTTTCAAAGAATGAATGAATCCATACCTGAAGGAATGGGGATACTTACCCTTTCCACAGGGACCTTTTCAACTGGTTACGAACTTATCACTGTAAAATTTCCAGGTTCAAAGAAAACCTGTTATCTGCTATGCCTGTGGCAGGACCTGACTCATTACGTAACTTGAGGATATAACCAGTCTTTCTTGTCTGGAATCCTGTTCCACTGGACAGAGGCTGGCAAGATACCACTTACTAGCCTAACCACAAATCAACATTAACAAAACTGAAGCGTTTTTTCTTTTTCTACTTGTTTCAGGGATTAAGGATAGATGAAAGATGTTCAATAGGTGTGTATTAGTTTCTTATTTAGTGGCTTAAAACAATACAGATTTATTGTTTTACAGTTCTGGAGGCCAGAAGTCCAAAATGGCCCTTTACTGGGCTAAAATAAAGGTGTTGGCAGGGCTGCATCCCTACATGAAGGCTCTAGGGGGAGAATCCGTTTTCTTGCATTTTCCAGCTTCTAGAAGCTGCCTGCATTCCTTGGCTCATGGCCCCTTCCATTTTCAGAGTCATCAATGGCCAGAACAATATTTTTCACATCACATTACTGTGGCACTTCTGCCTCTCTCCTCTACTTGTAAGGACCCCTGTGATTACACTGGGCCCACCTGGATAACTCAGGAACATATCCCTATTTGAAGTTCATCAGCAACATTAATTCCTTCTTGCCATGTAATACAACATATTCCCAGGTTCTGAGGATTAGGATAGAAACATCCTGGGGAGAGGGACAATATTCTGTGTGCCATGTGATGACTGAAGACACTGGTCATAACCCCTTGAGCCTTTTCCCAGGTCCCTACGGAGCTGAGGAACAGTAACCCTCACGCAGACACAGAGATTCATGTTTTCCGTTGAAGTATTCCTACATTGTGATGAATCTGCTTGAATGTTTCTCTCGAGTCTTAAGAGAAGCACAGAATAGGTGTAACAGAAGATGTCTGACTCAAATGAATATGTGAATTGGTCCATGGGGACAGGAAGTGTTGTATCCTTAACTCATGATCACAGAACCAAAGCTTCTGGAAAGTGCTTACCATCACTGCCAACACATCTTTGCCATTTCAGTCCATTAAGTGGCACCTATTATGTGCCACTTAAGTGCTTCCTGCATGTGAATTCATTGAACCATCACCACTTATCTGTCCAGAAATCCTACTGATCAACCTTCAAGTTTAGGAGCTTCCCTCCCCCAGTTCTCTGTACATATCCCCAATTCATATTTGGCTACATCAAGAAGACAAGAAGTGAAAGGGTTCAGTCTTTAATAATAGGACATGTACCTGCTGAAACAAGCTCTGAAATAGTCTCTGGCTATCAGGTACAATCTGTTTCCTGCCTGTTGTCCCTGTTGTGTGTTCGGTTGGTTGGTTTTGTTTTGGTTTTGGTCCTTGGATGTTGATTCATTTCTAGCTATCCAGTGGCAAGGTACTCCATGCTCCTTTCTCCAGTAACTTATTTTTGCATGGTGACCTTTGAGCTGCATTATATGTATATATTTTAAAATTTGTTTCAGAGAGAAATGGGGAGGGAGAGAGAGAGAGATGAAAACATCAATGATGAGAGAAAATCATCGATCGGCTGCCTCCTGCATTCCCACACTGGGGATCAAGCCCACAACCCAGGCATATGCCCTGACCGGGAATTGAACCGTGACCTCCTGGTTCATAGGGCGACACTCAACCACTGAGCCATGCCGGCTGGGCTGAGTCCATTTTAACTTAAGGTCTAGCATACATTCCTGTCATCACCATTCAATAAATATTTGAGTGAGCTGGTAGGTGCTGGGGATGCAATGAATAAAAAGGACACATCCTTGCCTTCCACCCTAAGTTCAGTTCAGTAGCTTGACTCTCAGTTTGGCCTTTCCTGACCTTTGACTTTACTGAGCTCTTGATGAACAATGCATGTTTCTGATTCTGCTAAATAGATTTTTGTGACGATTTTACTAAATAATTTCACATTATTTTAGTACTCACTTTGGGGCAGGACGCTCTAAATTTCCCACAGTGCAAAGATGACCAACTCTTACCCAGAGTGGGAGAAAATAGGAAAAGTAGATTTTTATGTTTTTTAATATTTTTATTGATTTCAGAGAGGAAGGGAGAGGGAGAGAGAGAGATAGAAACATCAATGATGAGAGAGAATAATTGATTGGCTGCCTCCTGCACGCCCCCCACTGGGGATCGAGCCTGCAACCCAGGCATGTGCCCTTGACTGGAATCAAATCCGGGACTTTTCAGTCTGCAGACCGTCGTTCTATCCACTGAGCCAAACCAGGTAAGGTGGAAAAGTAGATTTTTAGAAGTAGATTTTCTATTAGAAACCACTCACTGAGAATAGTGACTGGAGGAGACTGACGATGCCACCCCTTAGCCAGGCCTATGAACAATAAGGCTCTAGGGGAGCTACCGAAGTCCTGAGGCATCAGCACACACTTTCCTTTAAGGCCTTATCAACGGGTGTGGGGCTCTGCGTGCAATAGTTGAAACTCTCCCATTTGGACAGAGCTGTTTTATGGACGAGATGGTCACTCAATGTCTCATCCTAGGTTCTTTGATTGTAGGGTGTCTGAAGGGCCTCTCTCGCCTGAATAATGGGGCATTATTCACTAACTGCCATTTTGTTACCAATTGAAGGCCCAGGAAGAGAGCAGTTTTCATATAGGAAGTTCTGTTCCAATGACTGCTAAGCTGACAACAATCATCTTTAACATCAGAAATAATTACACTATTATATTTAGTGGTTGCTAAGGAACTGGGGCAAGCTGTATCCATCCCCACTGCTGAAATCATTAACATGTTTATTTTGTTTGAGGACTAGCGGATTCTGTTTGGACAGGAACGCCAGCAAACGACACGAGCAGCATCAGCTTAGCTCAGAGTTTCTTGCACAGAAGGAAACAGTAAGGCTGCTTGGTTGCCCCAAATCCAAATCGACAAGGTCTCTTCCTGCCTTTAAGTCAGTGGTTCTCAACCTTCTGGCCCTTTAAATACAGTTCCTCATGTTGTGACCCAACCATAAAATTATTTTCGTTGCTACTTCGTAACTGTAATGTTGCTACTGTTATGAATCGTAATGTAAATATCTGATCTGCAGGATGGTCTTAGGTGACCCCTGTGAAAGGGTTGTTCAACCGCCAAAGGGGTCGCGACCCACAGGTTGAGAACCGCTGCTTTAAGTGCTTTCCAATGAGCTGTTAAACAGAGCATCAATAAGATGGCAGGGATCGTCGGTCTGCTCTGTGCCAAGAAGACAGCATGTCCTGCTGCCAGCATTCTAGCTATTCTCTAGCTGGTCCCTAGTTTGGACTTGATCAGTGGTTTTCAATCCTGTCACACCTTACAAGCTCCTAGGGAACTCTTATTAAAAAATTTAAAAAAAACTTCACAGAGACAGTCTGAGGGAATGAATCTGAAATGGAGCTCAGGACTGGGAGATTCCAATGTGGCTGAGTTGAGACGCTCTGGGCTGTAGTTAATATTTCAACTCACAGAACAAAGTGTGCCTCTGAGAGAACTGGATTCAAAGAGGCTGATGATCAATGCCTTTCCCAGCAAAGGTAAGAATTGATATGCAGCGATGGCAGAAAAAGGTCTCAATACCATTTCATTATTTTCTTATTCCAAAGGAGACTATTATGTTGATGAAAGTGTCATCAATGGGCAGAGGGCAAAAGGAGTCACTGAAGAACAATATCTAGAAATGACAAGGGTACTGTTAAGTACCCAGCCCAGTGACAGGTGAAAATGGATGCTCAATGTTAAAGTAAAAAGCTTCAACAGTATGTAGTAGCTGTGTATAGCTTCACTGGCCAATATGGCAACCGTTAGCCACAGGCGGCTATTTAAATTTAAATAAATACACTAAATTGCTGGGCCTGTGTGGCTCAGTGGTTGTGTCGACCTATGAACCAGGAGGTCACGGTTCGATTATTGGTCAAGGCACATGCCCGGGTTGTGGGCTCGATCCCCGTGTTGCGGGCTCGATCCCCGCTGTGGGGCGTGCAGGAGGCAGGAGATCAATGGTTTTCTCTCATCATTGATGTTTCTCTCTCTCCCTCTAAAAAATATACTAAAAAAAATTTAAAACACGTTAAATTAAAAATTCAGGTCCTCAGTGGAACCAGCCACATTTTTAACTGTTCAGGTGGCTACTAACGACCATATTGTGTAGCACAGATAGATAACATCCTCATCATCACAGAGTTCTAGTGGTGGACGATGGTCTATAGCAGTGGTTCTCAACCTTCCTAATGCCGCGACCCTTTAATACAGTTCCTCATGTTGTGGTGACCCCCAACCATAACATTATTTTCGTTGCTACTTCATAACTGTAATTTTGCTACTGTTATGAATCATAATGTAAATATCTGATATGCAGGATGTATTTTCATTGTTACAAATTGAACATAATTAAAGCATAGTGATTAATCACAAAAACAATATGTAATTATATATGTGTTTTCCAATGGTCTTAGGCGACCCCTGTGAAAGGGTCGTTCGACCCCCAAAGGGGTCGCGACCCACAGGTTGAGAACCGCTGGTCTATAGAAACCCTTCCTAAAGGCAACATCTCCTACATGATGCCTCGTGACTTACTCTTGTGATCAAAGAGCACATCTATGTGTAATGATGAGGCGAACAGCTGACAGTATCAGCAGATAATCATTTGTAGACATGCCTTTGTTAAGACATTGGAAAGAATTAGAAATGAAGGACACAGAAGTAAAAATGTCCACTACAGTGCAATGCTCTGTGGCAACTTCGTGGAACCATAGACTCTTGAGACTAAACTGTTACTTTATAAACTTCAAAACAGGGCAGGAGTAGCTGCTCTAAGAACGCTGTTGCCCAGCTGTGAATGCTTTTTTAGCACAGCACTGACTTTTGGTTACAGATGGATAATTTTAAAATTCTAACTAAAACCAGTGTTACTTTTTTTTAGTTAATCCTCACCCAAGGATATTTTCCCATTAATTTTTTAGAGAGAATGAAAGGGAGGAGAGGGGAGAGGAAAGGAGAGAGAGAGAGAGAGAGAGAGAGAGAGAGAGAGAGAGAGAGGATGGAGAGAAACATTGATGTGAGAGAGACATATTGGTTGTCTCCCACACACGCCCCGACCAGGGCCAGGGATTGAACCTGCAATTCAGGTATGTGCCCTTGACCGGGATTTGAACTCTGATCCTTTGGTGTGTGGGCTGACTCACTAACCACTGAACAACACTGGCCAGGGCTAAAGCAGTGTCACTTTTTAGAGTCACTGGTTTTGTATTCTTTGGGCAAAACATATCACAACATGAAAGCAGTTGATTAGTAATTGCTTTCCATTATAGGTTTTATTTTTTTTAATTATAAGAGAAAGTTTCTTTAGAAAGTCACAGAAGTAGAAAAGGTGAGCCAGCTGTACTGTGTGGGCTCAGTAAATAAATGACAGAAGCAAAAGAAGGGCCCTTGGAGTTTAGGAGAGAGAAAGGCAAAGGCATCGTGCCTGGGGGGAGGGCGAGGGGAAGGGGAAGGTGCAGGCATGCTCCAGAGAGAATGTGCCTAAAGAATGCTATAGAACATCAGACCTGGAAAGAACCTCGAAACCACGTGGTCAACTCCCTCATTTTATCGATGAGGAAACTAAGGCACAGTTAACAGCTAGCTGTAGCAGAAGCAAGGCAAACATGTTGACTTCCTGACATTCACACCCCCAAGAACCATATAAACCCAAGTTTCTTGCCTCAAATTTGCTCAAAAAAATATTTAAATGTTTTTATTGAATTCAGAGAGAGGAAGGGAGAGGGAGAGAGACATTGATTGGCTGTCTCCTGCACGTCCCCTACTGGGGATTGAGCCCACAACCCGGGCATATGCCCTGATCGGGAATCGAACCTGTGACCTTTCAGTTCATGGGTCAACACTCAACCAACTGAGCCATACCAGCCACACAAATTTTGGGGTTTTTCTTTTAGTGATAAATACACAAGATAGTTATGTGGCTCTCAAATTTTAAAAAGACACCCAGGGGTGGGTGGGTGGGAAGAGATCAAAGAATTTGTATGCTTATATGCTTAACCCATGGACACAGACAACAGGGTGGTGAAGGCCTGGGGCAGGGGGCGGGGCGGGCTATAAGGGGTCAATAGGAGAAAAAGGGGACATATGTAATACTTTCAACAATAAAGATTTAAAAAATAATAATAAATAAAAAGGACACCCATTCATCACTGAATGTTTAGTAAAAGAATAACACAATGGCCCTGATCAGTTTGGCTCAGTGGATAGAGTTTCGGGCTGCGGACTGAAAGGTCCTGGGTTCGATTCCGGTCGAGGGCATGTACCTTGGTTGCAGGCTCAGTCCCCAGTAGCGGGTGTGCAGGAGGCAGCTGATTGATGTTTCTCTCTATCCCTCTCCCTTCCTCTCTGTAAAAAGTCAGTAAGAATATATTTTTTAAAAAGAATAACACAATGCAAGCTAATATGAAGACTACATTCAGGAAGCACATAGCTGCAGCCAAGTGTCTTTGAAGGCACTGGGTTCTGGTGTTGGTGTGGCACCAGTTCCTCAGAAGAGATCAAGGAACCAATTGCCCTTTAATTTTAAAATTTCAAGTTATCTTCTGCATAGTCCATATAGCAACAGCTCACAACTTACACTTTTTTATTTTTGAGAGAGAGAGAGAGAGAGAATAGGAGAGAGGAAGAAAGGGAAAGAGAGTAAGAAAGAGAGAGACATCAATGTGCTGTTCCACTTATTTATGCATTCATTGGTTGATTCTTGTATGTGCCCTGACCCACAACCTTGTTGTATCAGGACGATACTCCAACCAACTGAGCTACTTGGCTAGGGCACAACTTACACTTTTTAAAGCATGCCCCTAAGGCATTTGTTAAAATACAGATGCCTAGGCCTCCACCCCAGAGAATCAGAATCAGGAGAGCGGAGGCAGAGCCCAGGAATCTGCATGTAACCAGAATTTCAGGTCATTCTGGTCTACGTGGCCTCTCAAACCCAACTTTCCAAGGACAGTCTGGCTTACATCTGTTTACATCATAAAGTGCTCTTTCTCACTGTCACAGGTGTCCTTGGCTTGGACAATATATTATTTGGTCCCCTTTTCCCGATCCATGGCCAAATTTTAAAAAATACCACTGTAGCCCTAACTGGTTTGGCTCAGTGGATAAGAGCGTTGGCCTGCGGACTGAAGGGTCGCAGGTTCGATTTTGGTCAAGGGGATGTATGTACCTTGGTTGTGGGCACATCCCCAGTGGGAGATGTGCAGGAGGCAACTGATGGATGTTTCTCTCTCATCAATGTTTCAAACTCTCTATCCCTCTCCCTTCCTCTCTGTAAAAAGTCAATAAAATATATTTTTAAAAAAATAACCACTCTAAGTTTAACCTTAAGCAGTTCCTTTATTTTGCCAATAGGAGTTCCCAAAAAAAGAGAACAACGTCTAGAAATGACAAGAGTACTGTTAAGCACCCAGCCCAGTGACAGGTAAAAATGTTCCCTGCTACAGAGAATCCAAATGACCTATTTTTCCTTTGATGGATCATAAGAATTTAAGTATCCTTAGTCCATTCCCAGCAACTTTCAAAGATGCTTGTTGTTCACATATTGAATTTCAGAAACTCAGTAGTAGGTGAAGCTTACAGGTGAGAGAGGGAGGCGACTACTGGCCCGAGCTCAGGAAAAGACCACACCGAAGCACAATGAATCACAACTACCATTTTATTGTTAGATGATTGTGATACAGAATTGTCCACGTGCTCCGGGACTAGTTTGGCTATGACACACATCACAGATGGCTCTGCAACTTACAGGGAACATTATCTGAGCCGCACATGTGTCCAGTCATGTTTTTCCAACAATCACAGCAACAAAACACTTTTCTCCACAGAACGTGGAGTGACAAATGAGCTCGAACCGAAGTCATCCTTCATTCATGACAGTGTAGACCAGCCAGGCCACAAAATAGCACAAAGCACAAGGGGGCCAGGCTTCATTTCACGAACCACAAGACAGCTCATGAGCACTGGACACACGCATACATTCATCACTGTAATTAAGCTGACAGATGCACAGAGCAAACCAGATCAGATTGGGACTTATGGGTACACACATTGTAATGAACTTGTATTTCACACATAAGTTAGTATTCTTCTCTTGTCAGATCTGTTATCTTTCCCGGTTTAGACTCTGCTTTGAGGAGTTAAGGAGTTATGATGAAAAATCGGCCAAGCAAGTAACTTTACAGGTAAACACAGTGCTAGATATATTCATAACAGTGTGTTTTACTCCGCATTCATTTTTCTTATTTGGTTCAAGCATTTCTTAGGTATTCACAACTTGTATCCTAAATCTGGGAAATGTCTCAGTGGCCAGCACTTGTGTACTCTGTGAGGATGTGAACTGAGAGCAGCAGATGGTGTGATGTGTACATGAACCTGAAGCAGCAATCACAACCTCAAATGATTCTAACAGCAACAATTCTGCAGAGAGAGATTAGGGTTAGGCAGGATGCTAAAGTGCTCTGCTCCATCCTCCTGAAACCTGTGGTGTGCTGTGCAGAACGGACTCGAGCACAGCTCTGGTTTTGAAGCAGAGTGTAGCCTTCATTCAGTTCTGGTGCGGTGCAGCAGAAGAAGAGAGCATCATTGTAACAAGGAACACGATAGACACAAAGGCAGGGGCACGATCACCCGATTCCTCCAACACTGCAGAGAGTCAACTTATATGTTTTAAATAGTCAATACTTGACATTTCCTAGGTCAACCTGCCTTGGCTGTCTACTCAGAGTCCAGATACATTTCGTTTGGTCTGGTCTATAAAGGACTTTTAAGTATGTGCACAATGTATTGGTCAAAGTCACATGCCAGCTCTTAATGGGAACTTTGAAAAGTGAGAAGCAAGGAACTAAAGGATTTTAGGTGATGCTTTCCCCAGGAAGAGTTACACAGGCAGCAAGAGAAACAGGAAGCAGAGACAGGATCTTGGTGAGCCCTTTGGCGCTGGTTAGGACAGGCAGGCAAAATCTGTCTCCGGCCAGGCTCGGCGAGCAAGGCTTCGAAGCCTGCTATTTGGCCCGGTCCTCCTTCATTGGCAGGCAGTTGCCAGTGGTTTCAGATCCCTATCGTTACTGACTTTCCCTGTAATTATCCTAAAATATTTGTCCTAGTTAAACATGTGGAATAGTAGGTAACCTCAGCAGTTTTTTAGACAAAGGCCCAAGCCAATTCTTAATGAAAAAATATAGTGCCTTTAAAACACAGATTGAGGTTTCCCGTGGTTATAAATGGTCAAATGACAAGAGGGAAAGGGAATTTCTACGAAAGGGGTGTCGTGATATATTATAAACATATAAGCATTTAACTCATCTGTTTTCCAAAACTCATCTCGTCACACTGCCTTGAGCACGGATGGGTAAATGGCCAGTGCCTTTGACTTCCAATCAGAATGAACTTCTGTAATTGCTTTTTTGATGCCCAGCATGTATGAAGAGCCAACACAGAGTTACAATGGGATGGTAAGAGTCTTTTTAATTTCTCTCAGAAAGAATCCCAAGGTAAGAATATTTGAAAACATGAAGTAGTTGTTACTGATATGCATTCCGTTCTAAGGCTGCCATTAAACCACAAGGGGAACCGGAGAGCAGCAAGACCAGCCCCAGTGCCGGACTCAGACATTGCTTTGCTTTGCTTACATATTGTTTACAGAGTATTTATGACCTTTGACATTTGTGCTGTTTTAGCCCATTAGCAAAAGGTATATACAGAATTCAAATTAGCAGACCACTTTTAGGTTGGCAAAAGTTAGAATTATTTAATAGAATGTTCTTTCAAGTGAACTGTTATTATCCCAAAAGGATTCAATTCCAATAGAAAACAGAGTCCTCACTGAAAAGCCAAGCAGCAAAATGACTGAAGAAAATGGAATGGCAGGGTTTTTCTGTCTATGAACATCTCAGATATGCATGAGAAAGATCTCTTATATCTACCAAACAAAGGGCATTTGGGCGTCATTTCTCACAAAAACAGCTTAAAGTCCATGGAATCTGAGTGGTGATAAAGACAAGGCTCACGTTTCTTGGGTAATCGTGTGTTCCTGAGATGCCAATCCTTTGGAAGCTCTAATTAAGAAATATAGACAAGAACTATCAAATATGAACACATCATGAGAGAGTTTCAGAAATTTCTATGGGGATTCTTATCAAAGGCTATTTCCTGAGACATGCAAGGGTACTGAAAATGTAATTCTCTGAGTACAAAAAAATAAAACATATAAAACCAATTTGATGCCTTTACTTTTCCCTTTAAAGACATTGCTAAAAATAAAGATTTATGATTATAGTCTAAACTCTTGTTTCACCTTTCTTTAAAAATTTCATTTCATTTTTTGAAAGGCCAGGCACGGACGGATGCTTTCATATACATTCTCTCTTTTACATACACTTTCTCTCCTAATACTTCTCCTAAAAGATCACTTCTTTACAGTTACAGAAATAAAAATAGAGTTCTTACAATGGAAACAAACTTAGTGGAATCCTAAAATGATTAGTTGCCATTTAAAGAATACCACTGTAATTCTTCACTTTTGGAATTATAACATGAAAAACTTATGCAAACTTGATGGGAACTTTTAAAGACTGTAATTGCAATTCTGTACTTTTGGAAAACATAATGTGAAAAAAAAATCCAAAATACCTCTCTACGTACATTAAAGCTCAAGCCATGGTATTCAAAATTTTAATGGTTTACACAATCTACTATATTTTGTGCTTTTTTAGTAATTAACCTTCCTGAGGCTGATTTTGTTCTTCGTGTTTGCTTAACTAAAGTGCTTAATAAAATTTCTACAGAATATATTAGCCTCTCCAAAGATGAGTATTATTTTGAACTACAATCTGACAAAAATCTAACTACATTTAATTATGCCTGATTAATCCAAATGCCACTGAGAGATTTATAGAACAGAGAAATGTTTTTCAGGTTAAGTTCATAGTCTTTTCACTGTGAGCTTCCTGGATTCAGTGTTATCACAAATCTACTACTCGGATCCCTATAACATTTTTAAAATCCCACCAAAATATTCCCAATAGTCCAAACTGGATAAACCATGGGACTCTAGACATCAACTTCTGATGTTTATCATTTTCAAGAGCCATGCAGATTCCACCCAACACTGAAGTCACCACTTCACTGGTGAGCATGTAGCCCGTGCAGAGTCCCCAGCGCTGGGGGGAAAGGAGGCACAGTTGGGAATTCAAATACTGTTCGGGATTTATTAACACTGCAAGGATATTCATTCAAGAAAGGAGTGGGCTTTCTTTTCATGTAGGCACTAAATTGTATCCAACCATTTTTTTTTGGAGACTGTCAGTAGTGATGTCCTAAGGTGCTTTTATTTATATGCAAATAAGCCCATTTAAAGGAGACAAATTGGCCCTACCTATGGGAATGATTAAAGGCGTCCTAGCATCCTGTCTTTCTCCAATACTTAGCTCTACCCTCCATGAGTGACTACACAGGCAGGTGTCAGAGAATGGAAAGTGTCCGCCATGGCTTTGCTGTTTCCTCCCAGGGAGTGGAACCACCATGGAGAGCAGCATCACCCTTTTGAAAAAAAAGTTTTTTTATTGATTTCAGAGAGGAAGGGAGAGGGAGAGAGAGAAACATCAATGATGAGAGAGAATCATTGATCGGCTGCCTCCTGCACACCCCACACTGGGGATTGAGCCCACAACCTCCTGGTTCCTAGGCCGACGCTCAACCACTTAGCCATGCCAGCTGAGCGAGTAGCATCACCCTTTGTCCCCATAGCTGGTGAGCACTCTGGGGAAAAATTAAGACCAGAATAAAGTGGACGCTGTGCTAGAAGAGGCGGAAGAGGACTATGTGGTGGGAAAAGTTCTCAACCATCGAGTGGTAAAGGGCAGAGTGGAGTCCTCGAGTGGAAGGGGTTCTCAGATGAGGACAACACATGGGAGTCAGAAAGAACCTGGACTGCCCCGACCTCAGTGCTGAGTTTTTAGTCACAGAAAACAGCACATGTGTCAGACAAATCAGAGGGAGGCCAGCACACAGCGGACTGATTCTGAAGATAAGGGAGAGGAGAGCAAACCAAAGAAGAATCAGAAAAGCCACAAAGCTTTGCCTGGGTTTTGGAGCTGGAGTGGATTACTGGTGCTACAGACCCCAGTGGAGAATTAATGTTTCTTATGAAATGGAAAAACTCTGATGAGGCCTACCTGGTACCAGCCAAGGAAGCTAATGTCAAGTGCTCTCAGGCTGTCATATCCTTCTACGACGATTTAAATAAGGACTGTAAGAGATTGTTTAAAAGCTGTGAATGCCTGATAGGTAAATCTTACTGAACATTCAAAGAAGAACTAATTACATATCCTTGTAAAACTATTCCAAAAAATTCAAGAGGAGGGAAGACTCCCAAGCTCATTTTACGAGACCAGCATCACCCTAATTCCAAAACTGGACACTACAAAGAAAGAGAATTACAGGCCAATGTCCCTGATCAACATGGAGGCTAAAATCCTCACCAAAATGATAGCAAGCTGGATCCAGCAATACATTAAAAAGATCATACCCATGACCAAGTAGGATTTACTCCTGGGAGCAAGGCTGGTACACTATCTGCAAATCAATAAATGAAATGCAAGATAAAAATCACATGGATCACATCAATAAACAGGAAAAACACTTGATAAAATTCAGCACCCATTTATAAAACTCTGAGCAAAGTGGGAATAGAGGCCATATATGACAAACCCACAGCCAACATCATACTCAATGGAGAAAACTAAAACTTTCTCTTAAGAACAGGAACAAGACAGGATGTTCACTTTCACCACTCTTATTCAACACAGTACTGGAAGTCCGGGCCACAGAAATCAGACAAAAAGATATAAAAGAAATCCACATTGGAAAGGAAGAAGTAAAACTGTTATTATTTGTAGATAACATTGTATAAAGAGAACCCTAAAGATTCCACCAAAAATCTACTAAGACTGATAAATGAATTCAGTAAAGTAGCAGAATACAAAATAAATATCCAGAAGTCTATTGCATTTTTATATACCAATAATGAAGTATCAGAAAGGGAAACTAAGAAAGCAATCCCATTTATAATTGTACCCAAAAGAAATAAAGCACCTAAGAATAAATTTAACAAAGGAAGTAAAAGATCGGTACTCAGAAAATTATACAACACTGAAGAAAGAAGTTGAGGAAGATACAAATAAATGGAAGCATATACCATGGTCATGGATAGGAAGATTTAAAATATCACTAAAATGTCCATGCTGCCAAAAGCAATCTATAGAGTCAATGTGATCCCTATCAAAACGCCAATGGCATATTTTGCAGGATTAGAATAATCCAAAAATTTATATGGAACCATTTTCTGAAGTTGACTATACCTCCCTACCTCTACTCCTGATATTGGGCCATCTTTTTAGTCACCTTGGGGGCAAGATCCACTGTGGCATCTGAGGAAGGCACAGCATTAGTGTCTCTTTTAACCCTGAAGATTAATAGTTACATGACCAGTGACGCTTCCAAACCCCAAGAAAGAATTAGGACATGACCATGCTCACCACATTCCACAAATGAATTCTTACTCTGGGCTGTTTTATGATCAAAGTGTCATCCATGTAGACCTGGTGAATGTTAATGCACATCCCTTCCACTTCCCCAAGGCATTGAAAATAGAATTTTTACTTCAGCTCCAACTTGCATTGGCAGCCTTTATACTGCCCTAGGCTTGTCACTTTCCAGTGCATTTCTAGTGGGAAGAGCAGGGAGACCCCTACTCTGTTTCCCCTTTAAATGTGGAGCAGCATGAATTTATGGGATTAAGTGGCAGTGACCAATGTTTTCCCCTAGCTAAATCAAGAATTTAATTAACTTCCTTCTTAGTTCGTTATATAGCGAGTTGGAAGTCCCTGTTTACTAGAGTGTATTATGCTTCTGTTAATACGTTATTAAACTCAATTTGGTATCTATCTATATAAAAGGCTAATAATATGCTAAGTGCCCTTCCCACCTTCTGACCAGTCGCTATGATGTGCACTGACCACCAGGGGGCAGATGCTCAATGCAGGAGCTGCCATGACGCACACAGAGAAAGGGCACCGCAGACCTGGCGCCCAGAAAGCAACACTCAGCTTCCCCCAAATGGGACACAGGCTCCGCCACCACCTTGAAACGACAGCCCACCAAATTGCAGCAGATGCTGCTGAGACCCCATGGCGCAAAATGCAGCCCATAGCCCAGCCCAGCCCCGAAACAGGGTCACTGTGGGTGCCGGGTAATGATGTCACATAGCAACGCCTGGCTTCCTCTCCCTAGCGACTAGCCTCCTTGGAGTTCCAGGAACACATGTGGAAACATTTTACACTGTAACCAAATGTCTGTGAAGCGTTTTCCCGTGCCTCATCTCATTTGATCCTCACAGAAGTCCTGGAGTAGGTAGATAGGAGACTTGGTGGAATCCTACTTTCTTTTCCTTAGCCAGAAAATGGAGATTTAGAAAGCTTAGAAACTTGACCCGACTGAAAAGAAGAAATGGTGGACCTTGAAAATGACCTCAGATTTTCTCACTGCACAGAACATAGTCAAACACTGCTGCCGTTAAATATTTTACCCTTTGTTCTCCCTGTGTGATCTACAATAATAATGTGCTTCATGTTGATATTTACTGCTATGTTGCTGAAAGAGAAGTTGGGGTGCTACACTGGGCTGGAAAAACTTTAGCTAAATCAGAAAGCAGTTCTAATTAAGCAAGTTTATTCTATATCTATAAAAGGCTAAGTTGACTTGCGCATGCACAATACACATGAAGCTCTCAATGGTGCCAATCACACGCATGTGTTTTCATCTGTCATTGTTGATCATGGATTTGGTTGACACTTGTATTATAGAGAAAGCGTGAACAGCGATATTAAAAGGATATTAATTTCCTTTCAATGTGCACAAATTTGTGCACTGAGCCACTAGTTCTATTATAATTATTAATTTACTTTTTAAAAAGCAATAAATTATTTTTAGTAAAAAAATAAAAAGCACCACCTGGACAGCATGGCTCATTGATTAAGCATTGACCTATGAACTAGGAGATCCCAGTTCGATTCTCAGTCAGGGCACATGCCTGAGTTGTGGGCTCAATCCTCAGCAGGGAGCATGTAAGAAGGCAGCCGAGCAATGATTTTCTCTCAACATTGATGTTTCTATCTCTCTCTCACTCTCCCTTCCTCTTGCTAAAAATAAAAACATATTTTAAAAAAACCCTCCATGGTTGGGAAGAAAACTATTTGCATACAACAGATTTCTAGATATTTTTTGCTGCTAGTTTTATGTAATGTTTATTGAACATTTTGACAAATATTTATTTTTATAAGCCTAACAGTGATTCTTTAAAAGTTTGAAGAAACTTGACCCAAAGGGTAAAAAAACCCTGGCACTTGAATGTTGAATGTCACCATATGTGTGAAATTATATATTTCAGGGTAGCATGAGCTTTTAATGTTAAGTCATATTAAACTCTTAAGTCAAATTAAGCAGACTAGGCATTGGCAGTGTAGCCATAACTTTCTGATGCTGGTAAAAACAAAATTGGCAACTTGAAATTAAATCATGCCACGGTTTTGAAACACTTGTCTTAAGGTATCAATGAAACACTTTGAAACACTGATATGAAGTGTCTAGATTCTCAGATGTCTGTGGCATGAGTTTTGATTTAAAAAACAAAAACAACCACAAAACAAAATACCTAATAGCCTCAGGAATATTGAGAAAGAAGAACAAAGTTAGAGGTATCACACTACCTGATAATAAACCATACTATAAAAACAGACACATACACTGAGTGGCCAGATTATTATGACCACCTGATGTTTGTAGGCAAATTAGCTATAATTTCGTGCTAAAGTTGCTAGAGGGCCAGACCATTATAAATAGGGAAGCAGGTTGTTTACCACAACAGTAGAAGTGACCACAACAGTAGAAGTGATTTTTTTCTGAAGATATGGGTAAACAACACGATTTAACAGCCTTTGAACGTGGAATACACACACACACACACACACACACTGAGTGGCCAGTTTATTATGACCACCTGACGCTTGTAGGCAAATTAGCTGTACATTGCATCGTATGGTATATGGAAGCCGAAGGCCTGTTCGAACACCTTTGCTGTCTGCAGTTACCAAGATAAAATGTCTCCAATTCGCACAGGAACATAAGGATTGGACAGTCGAGCATTGGAAAAAAGTCATGTGGTCTGATGAATCACGTTTCCAGTTGCATCATGCAGATGGCAGAGTGAGAATTTGGTGGAAACAGCATGAAAGCATGCACCACACATGCATAAGTACAACCCTTCAAGCTGGTGGGGCCAGTGTTATGGTATGGGGCATGTTTTCCTGGCATGATTTGGGCCCTTTAATTCATGTGGAACAACATCTGAATAGCACAACATACCTAAGTATCGTTGCCGATCAAGTTCATCCCATCATGTTGATGGCATATCCCAATGGAGATATCTTCTTCCAACAAGACAATGCGCCATGCCACGGTGCTTGTATTGTGCAGGAATGGTTTCAAGAACATGAGGGAGACTTTACCTTGCTTAGGTAGCCCCCACAATCACCAGATCTCAATCCAATTGAGCATTTGTGGGACAAAGTTAAAAGAGCCATCAGGCAGCTGGTTCCACAACCATTAAATCTCACAGAACTGGGCAATGTTATTCATCAGGCATGGTGTCAGATTCCTCACATCACCTTTCAACATCTCGTGGAGTCAATGCCAAGAAAAATCACCACAGTATTGAAAGCAAAAGGTGGCCCAACGAAGTACTGATGGGGTGGTCATAATAATCTGGCCACTCAGTGTAGGGCAATGGAACAGAATAGGGAGTCCAGAAACAAACCAACACTTATATGGTCAATTAATCTTTGACAAAGGAGGCAAGAACATATGGTGGGGTAAAGATAGTCTATTCAATAAATATTTCTGGGAAAATTGGACAGATACCTGCAAATAAATGAAAGTAGACCACCTCCTTACACCCTACACAAGAATAAACTAAAAATGGATTAAAGACTTAAATGTAAGACTCAAAACCATAACAATCCTAGAAGATAAGATACCCAATAAAATCTCAGACTTTTGTCGTAGCAATATTTTTGTTATATCTCCTCACACAAGGAAAACAAAAGAAAAAAATAAACAAATGGGGCTCTATTAAACTAAAGAATTTTTGCAGAGCAAAGGAAACCATCAAAAAAGTAAATAGACAACTTACTAAATGATAGAACATATTCACCAATGATACATCTGATAAGAGGTTAATATCCCAAATTTATAAAGAACACATACTAAGCACCAAAACCCCCCACACACAACCAATCCAATTTAAAAAGGGGCAGAGGACCTGAATAGACACTTCTCCAGAGGACATACAGATGGCCAAAAGACATATGAAAACATGCTCAACATCACTAATCATCAGAGAGATGCAAGTTAAAACCACAATGAGATATTACCTCACACCTGTCAGAATGGCTATCATCAAAAAATCAACAAACAAGTGTTGCTGAGGATGTGGAGAAACGCAGATCCTCATGCACTACTGGTGGGAATGCAGACTGATGCAGCCACTGTGGAAGACAGTATGGAGTTACCTCAAAAAATTAAAAAGATGGATCTGCTTTATGACCCAGCAATTCCACTTCTGGGTATATATCCAAAGAAACCCAAAACACTAATTCAAAAGACTATATGCACCCGTATGTTCATTGCAGCATTATTTACAACTAGAGGCCCAGTGCACAAAATTTGTGCACGGGTAGGGTCCCTAGGCCTGGGCGGCGATCAGGGCTGATCAGAGCCTTCCTTCCCCTGGCTGCCAGCTGGGGTCTTTCTTTGTTCTGCACTGCCCCCCGGTGGTCAACGCACTTCATAGCAAGTGGTCAAACTCCCAAGGGGACAACTTGCATATTAGCCTTTTATTATATAGGATAGCCAAGTTATGGAAGCAACCTAAGTGCTCATCAATAGATGAGTGGATACATGAGCTGTGATACACTTATACCATGGAATATTACACAGCCATAAAAAAGAATGAAATCTTACCATTTGCATGGATGAACCTAGAGGGTATTATGCTCAGTGAAGTCAGAGAAAGACAAATACCATATGATTTAACTTATATGTGAATCTACAGAACAAAATAAACTAACAAAATTGAAAGAGACTGATAGACACAGAGAGAGAACTGGTGGTTGCTAGAGGGGAGAGAGTTGGGGGACTGGGATTTTAAAAGATGGGGGGATTGGGGGCTAGGTGAAAAGGTGAAGGGATTTAGAAGTACAAATTGGTAGTTACAAAATGGTCAAGGGAATGTAAAGTACAGCATAGGGAATACTATAGTCAATAATAATGTAATAACTGTGTATGGTGCCAGATGATTACTAGATTCATCAGGGTGACCACTTAATATGTTATATAATGTCCAATAACTGGATTATACACCTGAAACTAATATAATATTGTGTGTCAACTGTAATTGAAACAAAATTATAGTTACATCAGAAAATGTTGAAACAAAATTATGTGGTTTTTTTCAAATATTTAGGTATAATTTTAACTATTCATTAATTATTAGATTAGATCAAGTTTGCAAAGCAAAGAAAAAAAAAGCTGTGAGTGCCTGAAACTTATAAGCCAAGGTGTTCCCAGCCTGAGCTTAATACTGTTCCCAACAAAGGACTAAGCCAGTTAATAAGTCACCAAAGCTGTTTCTATCTCTCTCCCTCTCTGAAATCAGTAAAAATATATTTTTTAAAAAAGATACAAAGGTGCCATAGCTGGTGGCTCAGTTGCTTGGAGCATCGTCCTGTACACCAAAAGATTGTAGGTTCAATCCCTGGTTGGGACACGTACAGGAGGCAACCTATTGATGTTTCTCTCTTTCTCCTTTTCTCACTCTCTCAAAATCAATTTTAAAAAACATATCCTCGGGTGAGGATTTTTAAAAAAGATACAAAGGTGAAATAATTCAGGAATCACTAAGGAACACTTCTATCTACAATGAAAATATTTACAGAGTTGGTACCCTCCATTCACCCCCTTTATTTTTCTCCATAGCACTTGTCTCCCAAGTATACTAGAAACTTCTTTTGTGTTAGGCTTTGTCTGTCTCCTCTACTAGAACATGAGCTCCCTGAGGCAGGGACTTCTGTCTGCTTTGATCACTGCCACATGCCCAGCACTTAGCACAGTTGCTAGCATACCGTAGATGTTCACTATTATTTAAATGGAGGAATGAACATGACTTTCCTTGACATCACTCCTCTGACTACCACTTTAACTTCCTTTGTCCCTTACATGTGGGCATGTATTGAAGTCTCCATTTCACACAAGGACAGAACCAGGGCAACTGCTCTGACCTTAGGGGAAGGCACTGCATAGAGTGGAGTTTGATTAGTCCCCAACTAAAGGCAGCCAGGCTGTCACTCACACTCTTTGGTCATTATGCTCAGCCCTGAAGGTGAAAACAGTCAGCCGAGTAGAACACGCTGGCCACAAGGAAAGGAGGTCCCACAAACAGGCCACATAACCCCACGCCATGATCCACCTGCCAGTGCTCTTTTGAAACATTACCTTGTGTGCTCCTGCAATAGGCCCCAGATATACCAACCATCTAAACGCTCATGCACGAATCACAGAAATAATCCTGATGAGGCCTTTAACTTTTCTATTTCTTAATGAACCAAATTATAAAATGGGTTGATTGAAAAGACAGGTAAGAAAACCTGTACCACAGTAAAGCTCTCACAAGGGTAACTACCCTCAGTGGGGCAGCTCAAGTAGTGAACTGTTAGTAAGAAATAGTTTATACTTATCTTGGTAACTCTGATTATACGCTTGCTTGAAATATTCTATCATATTTAACTAACTAATAAATAATTGTCAATGGCTGATAACATCTTGCATTCATTAAAATGTCACATGTCCCTTACTTTCAAACCAGAAGGCACTGCTCTCTCTAATCATTGGAACAGGAATTTGAGTTAAAAGTTATCTTCCCACTAAGAACAATAAACAAAAATCCCATATTGATCAAGTTATTAAAGTTTCTTCCTGCTAGCAATATTGGCTCCTTCTGTTTACTAACATAGATTATGGTTATGAAGGGCATTCTCTTCAAAGTTAATGTTTAAGCACCCAGGCCACTGGGAAAGATGGAAGAATAAATGCATGTTTATCTAAGTGCTTCTGCCCTTTAATACACACAACCAAAAACTGAAAAAGCTGTCTATAATGAAACTAATAAAAGCTACCACCACATACCAAAGACTCGAGGGGAGTGTCTGACAGATCCAATGAAGTTGGGGACTCATCAAAGGAAGGTTCTTGAATTGGTCAAGCAAGCCACAGTTGCTGGGCTGTTCCTGAGAGCATTCCAAAGGACTCTCTACCAATCATTTCTTCTGAACTTGGAGAAACAAGGACTGGCGGCAGGCAGGAGAAGCTGAGTGCATACTATATGGGCGCACTTCCAAAAGCAAACCTAAGAGGGGAGGTTGATCTCAGGTGCACCATTTGTGTGCAGTGGAGAGAAACTAACTCAGGAGCCACAAACGCTGACTACACTAAGTCCTCACTGAACGTCATTGATAGGGTCTTTGGCTTGACGTGAAACGATGTGAAACAAAAGCAATTTTCCCATAGGCTAACTGATATAAACAAGAGCTAAGTTCCTACGGCACCTCACCAATGTTATAATGAAACGATGTTATTCGATGACCTGCTGTACATAGACTCCAGCAGAGCCTAAGTACGAACCCACTGCACTCCTGCTAGTGCGACATCTAGCAGAAATGGGGAAAGTCAAGGGGAATCCCTCTTCTTCAGTGGGACATGGCTACTCCTGGGCAGAGGATCTCACAGTGTCCACGGAAGGCACTCACAGACAACATGGCCCAAGGGGGCTTTGATTCATTCCCTGTTCCCCCATATCCAGAGAGCAGAATGAAAAGCAAAACAACAGCCTCACCATTAGAGACCATCAAGATCTGGCCTTACAGTTCAAGTGCTAAGGTGATGATTCAAACGCTTCTTACTTGAGAAAGGAGTCAAGGAGGATTTCTCCATACCCTTCTTGGGCAGACAGAACTGGTCCCATGCAATGAGGAATAATAACCAGAAAAGGCCGTCATGGTACTTGTGCCACAATAACGGAGCAAAGCAACACAGAAGAAAAGGAATGAATGAAACAAAAGACATAAACATACTGTGGAAAGAGAATGATTTCAGAAACCCCAACAATGTAGACAACAGAGCTCAGCCTCCAAAGTAACAGAAGAAGGAGCCAAAGAGGACAACATGATGAGAGAAAAAAGCTGGTAGAGCTAAGGAAAGAAACAGAGAAAAAAATAAACTCGGGGCAGAAGTGAAAGCCACATTGCAAGCATCAAGACCTAGGACCAACACTACAGAAAACAGAGTCAGTGAGATGGAAGGTTGGGAGCAGAGAAAGAAATCCCACCGCAGGAAAAAAGACAAGATGACAGTGATGGAAGGAAAGATAAATGTGAAGGACAGTTAACAGAGAGCCAATGCTGGTACAAACTTGAAGAGAACAAATAAACCAGTGAGAAATAGCCAAACCCGGCAGGTGTGGCTCAATCGTTGAGCGTCGACCCATGAACCAGGAGGTCAAGGTTCGATTCTCGGTCAAGGCACATGCCCGAGTTGCAGGCTCATTCCCCAGTAGGGGACGTGCAGGAGGCAGCCAATCAATTATTCTCTCATCACTGATGTTTCTAACGCTCTCCTTTTCTCTTCCTCTCTAAAGTAAATAAAAATATTTTTTTAAAAAAAAGAAATACTGTTAGGCCCAAATGTCAATATCTAATGCTCATTGAGAACCAGAAAAAGCCAACAGATGACTGTCAACTCTGAGACATATTCAAATGAAGTTACTGAATTCGAGAATAAATAAGAAATCACAAGTACCGCAGACAATCAAGCAGGTCATCTAGCAAAGGGGATGAAAGATCTAGACTTGGCTCAGTACCAGCAGACATTAGAAGACAATAAAGTGAGGTGCCCAAAGAATGGAGGGACAAAGGATGTGACCCAAGAACCTGAGAGGCAGCCAAGTTACTGAGCATAAGGAACTGTAACATTTGTAAATAAGCAAGAAAATCTAAATGAAGCTGCAACCAGTCCTCCAAAAGATAAAACCATCAACTCTCAAATGAGGAGTCTTTGTGTGAATGGCTGGCAGAGAGCACTGAGTTCATTCAAACATAAAATTAAATCTAAATAACTCTAGCAATTACCGACTGCCTTGCACTTTAAGTTGCCTGTCTTCCTCGGTGAAAGTTGCCAAATCTATTCGATTGGCTCCTCTAACTAAACATGCCAAAATGAAAACTGAATGGAATTCTCTTGCACTATAGAAAAACTGGTTTGTATCTTCTCCACACACTCAAAAAAGGATAATACTAATTACCTGGTGCATTGTTGAGTGTATAGGTCTAGGAATAAGGAGACCCATTACTCTCTTTGGTTTTTTCCATTCACTTACCATGCCACTTGGCAAACACTGCGCTGCTTTGGGACTCATGAAAAACAGAGATAATGCCTGCATGGTCCACCTCATGGCATGGTAAGGATCAAGGGATGCTGTATGTGAGTGAAAGTTCTTTGGAATCTACAAGCAAGGCCATAAAACCATGCCACTCGGTTGGATGGAAAGAACCCACTGTATCAAGGAGTCAAAATGAATATTTAAAGTCAAAGAAAGGATCAGAAACCTTCTGTGGATCCATCCCTACTTCTTTTCTTTCATCTCTCTACATTTCAAGGTTACTGCTTAGCACTATGAAATTCAGTACCTCCACAGCTCTTGAATGGAACGATTTTTAATTTGGAAACAAAAGCTAGCTTAAGAATTTAAAGATGTTGCCCTCCACCCAAGGTTAATGTCTCTCAATTTACATTCCTTCATTCCACTAATATTTATTAAGCACCTACTATGTGCCTGGCACTGTTCCAAATAGTAGACACAGTCTCTAAATACTTAAAATAAAATCAAGTCAATGAAATCCAAACAATAGAATTGAGGGAACTAAATGAATTTCGCAGGAAAGGGGTCAATGCCTATTTATATTACAACTTATAGATAGACATCTGACCATTTGCTCAGAAACAAACCCATCGAACAGCCAACGGGATGCACGGAAGTTCAAAGAATCATGCATAGCCAACAAAAACAATAAATGAATATTGGGTCACTAAACTGTGAGAATGCCAGATGTTCCTGAAACTCTGCTCATGGTTACATTGGGAGCAAAGTTAAATTCTTAATGCAGAAAACAAATAGGAAGCAAGATTGTACTTGGGTCAGATGGATATGAGTCAACTAGAAAGCATATTTGTAAAGGACTATCAATGAAGTCACTAAAACATTGGAAACAATCTTTTCTTTTGGAAAAGATCGGTAAAGGGAGGAATGTGAGAGGATTTTCCCATACCCTATCTTCCATCTTCAACCTTTACATGGATCTTGCTGTAAGGGCATCACAATCAAAGGGCATGCCTGAAGCACAGTGAAACAGAACAAGGCAGGAGTATGTTAGAAATAGTGGCCTAGGAAGATACTCATATACTAGCTAACATGTATAAGGAAGCCAGGGCTTTTAAATGCAAAGAACCACTATTTCTACATTTTTTTACACAAGGAAATAATCCAGTGGAAAAGCCCTATCCCAAGACACTGACTCAGCCTCCATAAAGACCATCTTGTCATTCCTGTCTTGGATGTACAGTGGCCTTTCTTTTACCTAACTGATTATGACGTCTCTGATGAGATCCTCTGAGGATGGAAGAAATGAGCGAGTTCTTTCTAAAGATGAAGGGAACTAGCGCATAATGAAATGAAAGAAACACACCCCGTGAAGCTATGTAAGTGGCGGGTTGTAATCCGGACTCTCCGATAGCTTCCATTTCTATAGGGCAATAATAACGGCTCCTTTTCCCTCACCTTAAGTCCTCTGCCAATTCCAACTCTCAGCCAAAAGCAAACGATTGTGAAAATCAGATCAGCAATTCTAAAACTGGCTAAAATTCACGAAAATGAAAATGATGAAGATGTAGGGCATTTTCCAAAATAAAGTAGAAAGAACTTTATCCTTAGTCTATTTTACAATTAGTGAAGTACATCACACAAGAACTTCCAATTCCTTAGAAAACTACAAAGCAGTATCATATGACAAAGGTACAGTATTAAGTTAGTAGAAAGTTTACATAAGCATAAAAGCTCTACTTCCCACTCTTTACAAACTTGACAGTGACCAGAAGGTAGTTTTTCACTTAAGATCTTTGAAGCCAAGCAGTTAAGTGAAAAATTCCAAGACAACTTTTGGAACAGCTTAATGGACATAATAGAAGCATATATGTGAATTTTAAAATAAAACAAATGCATCAAAGACTAAACGTGGAGTACACACACCTCACAATGAGAATACAATCAGATGGCAGAAGGCAAAACTCTCAATCAGAGAGCGAGGGGTGATGCATGTGAGAAGGGCCCTGGGATTGAATTATCGCTCAGCTAATGTCTTCAATTCCCCAGGCCTTAGTCAGTGGTTTGGGACAAACATGGTATTTGGTCACAAAGTACAACAGTAGAGATCTGTATCTGGGATGAGGAGGGAGCTTAGAACCCTGGGGACACTGTAGACACTTGACTCTATGATAATGAGGAGAGAGGTATGAGGACACGAGAGCGCTCACGAGGCTCTGTGCTCTCTTATGACAGGCACCAACCAAATCACAACATACTATAAAGGTACTCAATTTACTACGCTAGTTGGAAGATCTGAAGTAGCTACATGGAAGTTTCTCTGGGAAAGGTCCAGCACTGGAATAACTATGGTGTCACACTCAGAGTTGGTAGAGGAAAGGAGGTCAGAGGTTGACTTGCGGAAGATGATCTTTCTTCACAGAGAGGACCAGAGCATTCAGTTCTCTAGAAAGTTCTATTAGTCTTGATCTTGTCTCTACAAAGAAAATAACGGGAAAATCCAAAGTGAGTTTATGAGTATAACCTTCTCTATTTTAACCAAGACTTACTCAGTGTTTAATTAGAGTGATAATTCAAAAACCTTTGCCTTATCTCAGAATTATTCTCTATGGTTACTACAGAAAAAAGAATTACCATTTAATTACCTATATATACTTTACTCTCAGTTAAAAACCTGAGTAGAAATGAGGAATGACTGCTAGCAAGAACAGGGTTTCTTTTGGGGGAGATGAAAATTTTCTAAAATCAGGGAGTGGTGAGGGCCACACAACTCTGTGAATATACTAAATACCACCGAATTGTATGCTTTAAAAGGGTGAATTTTATGGTATATGAATTATATCAATAAAACTGTTAAAAGCCTGGTTAGAGAATAAGTTTTCTTAGAATTTCTCATTCACCTAGTGAATACTTCTCCAAGATTATCCTACTTGTATAATTTAACAATTTAAATTGTCAGGCTAACCATTTTAGAATTTCAAAAATTGTCTTTTGCTAAAATATGTTTGTCTAACACTATATTAGAAATTATAGTGTTGAACAGTGTTGTATACTAATTAAGCACATCTTTTGTAAAAAATATATTTTATTGATTTTTTACAGAGAAGAAGGGAGAGGGATAGAGAGTCAGAAACATCGATGAGAGAGAAACATCAATCAGCTGCCTCCTGCACACCGATGCTCTATCCACTGACCCAAACCAGCCAGGGCTAATTAAGCACATCTGAATTAGTATACAACCTCTAAACTGCTTAGCTTTAAAACTGCCTTTAAAACAATATTCAACTAAAGCTATCTCTTTACAATTCAAATGGATGTTATTTTAAAAGACTGCTTCTATACTACTCAACAACTCCCCCATCAGAGCAATAGTTTGAATTAATTGGTCACATTGATGCCCAACACACTACCTGGCTTACATACAGACTGAGAATGGAATCAAAGGAAATTGATCCAGATGTATTAAGGTGATGTAGCTTAATCCTGGCCGGTAGTGGTGGTGATGGTGGTGGTGGTGTGTATGTATGTGTGTGTATACATAGGCATAACCACCTGTGTGCTTGCACTCACTTGCACAAACCAAACTCCTCTAAATTTTATCATTTGAGGTAAGTGACCAGTCCCACAATATTGCTCAGAGGTCCATCACAAGACTCCATAGAAAAAATAATAATACATCAGTGTAGATACCCTTTATATCCTTCATCAAAAAGACCAATGCTATGATAATGGTACAAAATGACAAAGCTATATAAACTATACTTGCAGACAAATAGCTTTCTGTTGCATTATGTTAAGACAAGGTTTTCAGGGTAAGAAGAGATATATGCAATTCAAATATAACTAGAGGCCCAGTGCATGAAATTCGTGCAAGCGTAGGCTTTCCTTCCCCTGGCTGCCAGCACCGGCTTCCCTCGCAGGCCCAGCTTTGTCCGGAAGTAAGTCTGGTCTAATTAGCATATTACGCTTTTATTATCATAGATAGGGAGGAAAATTGCAATGTTAAATTTGCATAAAAAAATCTCAATATGATCGGTCATTTTTAAATGTCCAGTTCAGTAGTGTTAAGTGCATTCACATTGTTGTGCAACTGACCTCCAGAACTTTCTCATCTTCCCCAACTGAAGCTCTCTCCCCATTAAGCAATAGCTCCCTATTCCCCCTGTCCTTGGCAACCACCATCCTAATTTCCATCTCTATGAATCTGACTATACTAGGTACCTCATATAAGTGGAATGATATGGTATTTGTCCTTTTGGGTCTGGCTTATTGTACTTAGTGTAATGATTTCAGGTTCATCCATATTGTAGCATGTCCAGAACCTCATTCATTTTAAAGGGTGACTAATAATATTCCATTGTGTGGATATACCGCATTTTGTTTATCTTGATTGATAATTTTAACTTCTTGATTTTTTTTCGGTTTGAACCCACAGCATTTCTCTAGCTTTTTTTTTTTCTGTCAAGCCCTGTGGATGATGATAAACTGCCAACTCAATTACTTTTCAAATATAATTCATGGCATGATAAACTCTGCTCACTGCTGTTAAGATCTCCACAGTGCAAGGACTCCTGGGACAAAAAGCCCTCTATTTGAATGGCTATTCTGGTTACCCAATTCTTGTTCTCTTTCCTGTCTGGGGTGAGAAAGCTGCTTCAATATTTTTTAAGGATAACTTTGCTTTGCTTTTCCCCCCCAAAATATGTTTTTATTGATTTTAGAGACAGAAAGGGAAAGGGAGAGAGAAAAACATTGAAGTGCGAAACATTGATCGGCTGCCTCCTGAACAACCCCTAGTGGAGATCGAGCTAGAAAGCAGGGAATGTATTCTGGAAATAGAACCAGGGACCTCTTGGTGCATGGGACGATGCCCAACAGAGCCACACTGGCCAGGGCTCACTTTGCTTTCCCAGTGATAAAACCACAAAGAAGATTTGGCTGAAAGTATCAACTGACAGGCTGGCACACTGTAGAGAAAATCAGATATTCCAGGATAGAAAGCGAAGTAATTTATTACTGTTTTGCCTTGTATTTAGAAGCGTCTCTGGGCTCTCTGCTGGGATTGCTCCAATCATCCGCTTCCGGTGTGGTCTTGTAATGGCGCCATGCTGACTTATTGAATACTGGAAGCCTCTCGAATGATTCACTTGAAAGAGCCTAATGGAAAAAAATATACACCAAAGGGCCACAGTGCCATTTGTCTCACATGAAATACAAATTCAAATTTTATATTTAAAACATTAGAAACCTTAATATATATTTTTTGAATTATATTAAAACTATACTATTCTAGTAGATTACTTAGACTGGGAGGATGAAATGAAAGCTTTTTTAAAGGAATAAAAATATTCATTCATTCAAAGCTAGTACTGACGTACACATGACCACAACAAAAAGCATTTTAATCCAGTTAATACTGCTTTGAGATACTTTGGACTATACGGTCTTAGGCCAAGCACTACTGTTCACTGGGCAACCATTCTCCCAAAGGGCTCAGAAAGAAAAAAAATTCCATACATACTAGATTTACAAACATAAAGCCATAAAGTGTTATCAAATATCACACATTCAAATGCACTGGCATCTAAGATAAACACTTCAAATACTAGTGAAGTTACGGTATAATACATTACATGTATGTTATATTTTATAACATATAGCACACTATGTGGCCGTTAAAAAGGAGCCAGTTCTCTATGAACTGATAGGAAAAGATCTCCAATACATACTGGAAAGTAAAAAAATATACAGCAAAGTGCTGAAATAATCATTTATGTGAAAAAAAATTAAATTTTTTCTAGAAGGATCCACAAGAAACTGGTACCTTTGGTTACCGCTGGGAACAGAATAGGGTGATTTTGGGCCGGTGGTGGGAGAGACTTAGTTCTCCCTTTTGTAGCATTAAAATTCTGTAATATGTACTTATATAACCTATTCAAAAAATACTTCAAATATTCTAGAGTTTAGAAGTCAAGAAAAGTATAACAGTATCAATGAATGAGAAAATCTGTGTCACAGAGAACTCTGTTATTAGATCAGCCTTTTTTAATGACTATATTATGATAACTGAGTTATTGTGGCTTTGGGAAAGCCAGCAAGTTTTTAAAGCAACAGACCAAAAGATTTCAGTTTATGATAATCTGTCTCCTGCTAGATGAGTCCTTTCAATGGATATGCAATCTTTTGAAAATCACAACTTTGAATTAAGGTTTTAAAAATCAATCATTTTACTCTTTATAGCTCCATATTTCATATTTTGCTATATCTGACTGTACAGTCAAGGGTGAGGCATAACATGGTTTTCACATAAAACTTAAGTAAATCTGAGGCTGAATATAAGAGATAATAGATGCTATGGTCTATTATCTAGTAGTTATTAGAACTTACAGTTTTAAAGCGTAGATGCCTTCATACTAACAGAAAAAAAAATGCATTACCTTCAAATAAATTACAGCATCTGTACCCACTCCTTCCATAGAATACAGTTTTAGATCTCCTTGGAAATATCTAGCATACAGACGAGAAATTGGCAAGCCATAACCAAATCCAGCCTACAGGGGAAAGAAAATGAATTCCATGAGACAGGCACACACGCCATCACGTTTGGTATGAGGATCATTCAAGATTAAAATAAATTCTTGATTCAGACTTAAAAGAAAAAAAAACCAATTGATTCAACCTCTACAATGCTGTATATGCTCGCCTATGGCAAACAAACTATTTTCACTCTACAAAAGCACTTCTCGTAGGTTTAGAAAATAATAGGAATACTGCAATTTTTGACTAGTGCTTTCTTAGCACTTGAAAGCACATTTTTAAAGCAAATCCCAATCGAGTGGGATTTGAACTGGCAACAAAACGAAACCACATCATTTCAAAGTTTCATTATCAGATTCCCTTGCTCTCTGAAGCAAAGAAATAAATTGAATAGCACAGCAGTGCAAATCTACCAGCACCAAGGCTAACACATTGAAAAGAAAATTTCCTGAGTGACTACTTCCTAAGGTTATAGGAATACTACAAGATTTGGATATATGGTAGTGCATATACTAGTATTTTTAAAGACAAGAATTCCAGTACCCACCTATATCTCTATATCAGCCGGGGGCAAACTATGGCCCGCGGGCCGGATCTGGCCCGTTTGAAATGAATAAAACTAAAAAAAAAAAAAGACCGTACCCTTTTATGTAATGATGTTTACTTTGAATTTATATTAGTTCACACAAGCACTCCATCCATGCTTTTGTTCCGGCCCTCCGGTCCATTGTGGCCCTCGAGTCAAAAAGTTTGCCCACCCCTGCTCTATATCGTAGAACTCTGACTGTCAGTAATAGGTTGTTGGGGGCGGGGAGGGGAAGGCCTTAGGTATTAAAAACAATAAAAACAACTGAGACTGAAGCTGGGGTAGAGGGAAAGCTTCAGTCCCTCTGATTAAATCCTTTGCTAAGGTTAACAAAGGAGTTGGTGGGGTCATGTGATTGGGCTTTAGGCAGTTGCATGGGCTTTAGGCTCAGATACACTTAAATTGAAACTTGCTTTTTGTGCAACTCTGACCAATTTTTTCCCAATATATATTTTTTAAAAATTTCTATCATTCTATTTTTTAAAATACATTTTATTGATTTTTTTACAGAGAGGAAGGGAGAGGGATAGAGAGTTAGAAACATCAATGAGAGAGAAGCATTGATCAGCTGCCTCCTGCACACCCCCTACTGGGGATGTGCCCACAACCAAGGTACATGCCCTTGGCCAAAATCAAACCTGGGACCCTTCAGTCCGCAGGCCGACACTCTATCCACTGAGCCAAACCAGCTAGGGCTCCCAATATATTTTTATTGATTTCAGAGAAAAGGGGAGAGGAAGAGAGAGAGAGAAACAACAGTGATGAGAGAGAATCATTGCTCAGCTGCCTCCTGCACGCCCCCTACTGGGGATTGAGCCCTCAACCCAGGCATGTGCCTTGACCGGGAATCGAACCATGACCTCCTGCTTCATAGTTTGATGCTCAACCACTGAGCCACACCAGCCAGGCAACTCTGAGCAATTTACTGCACCTCTGTGAGAATGTCTTCTCATTGGAAAATGTAGTAATTAAAAAAAACAACTTAACTCGTCAGACATAATAAAACTAAATGCATGGAAATTGCTATTATGGCTACTACAGAAGAGCAATTCTACTATGTTACATGGATTTCTACCATCTTCCCTAGATTTTTTCCTCAGGGGAGGGCCTAACTCAAAGGGCTGGGTATGACAGGAGTGTACCCCGTCTTTTAAGGGCATTAAGACTGACAGAGTGTGGCCAGTAGTGAAGACAAAACAGCCACAATGGTTACTGAGATCACCACAGTCAAGAAGCCAGTGTACGCCAGCAAGAGGCCAGGAAAACAGCTTTATCCATTCCAGCAAAGCCCAGACCCTACTCTCAGGTGTGCCAGGGACCAGCCGACAATGCCTGGGGCCAACACAGGCCTGATGTGAGGAGGCAGGCAAGCCCGGAGTCCTGTGCACAGAGGAGGGGCCTCTAACTCAGATTTGGTGAGGTGCAGGGAAGCTTTCCCAGGGTGTCAAAAGGTCAATAGGAGCTGGCTCGGAGGGCATTTCTGAAAAACAAATGCATGTGTCACAGCACAGAGCTGGAACACAGTAACGTGTTGGGTGAGGACGCTATGTTCTCTAGTAGTACACATCTGCATGCCCACTTTATTTGTTTTAATATTTTTATTGATTTTTAGAGAGAGAGAGGAAAGGAGAGGGAAGGAGGGAGAAGGAGAGAGAGAAAGAGACAGTCAATCGGCTGCCTCCTGCACGCCCCTTCCCGGGGATCAAGCCTGCAGCCCAGGCATGTGCCCTGACTGAGAATTGAACCAGCAACCTTTCGGTGCCCACCCAACTAAGCCACATCGGCCAGGGCCACACTTTAAAGCCGAGGACAGTTTACTAACTGGGAGGGATGTTAGTGGAAGCATTTCTTCACAAGGAGAGGCCATATGGTACACTGGAAAGAACACCGACATAGCCAGTGCTGTGATGAGCTCAATGACCTTGGGCGAGGGACTAAGCTTATTCTCTCATCTACAAAATGGGATGGTGCACACGCATTTTTTAAGGTCTCTTGCTTCAGGTGTTCAGTTTCATTAACAAATAACTATGACATAACAGCTATCCCCAGGATGGTATTTTGAGACCTGGAATAGACAACTCAAATTCCTTTTAAATAACTGGGCAAGGCTCTAGATTTGCTCTAGTGGGTGTTTCTCCCCCCACCCCACCCCCGCCCTGCACCCCCCACCTTTTGACATTTATTTAAGTAGGTACCAGGAGCCTGGTCAAGGCAATGCCTTTCAAAATTGATTTTTCATGAATTTTCTTGAATCCAATGTAAGTGACTCCCTCTCTGTTTTCAACATGCTGAGTTAATAAACTCTGTCTTGAATAAACAATGCAAAATGTAAGATTTTATTCATGCAAATAAAATATAATCTTACGTGCTTACCAGTCAGGTAGAACTTGAAAATGAAGCTTAATTTATACCCTGAACCATTTTGCAGACTGATAGATGTTGCTGTGTTTAATGACAAAGGGTTCAATTGTTGTTTGTCAATTAGAAACACTCAGCAGGGGAAGAAAGTGTGGCCCTACCAGGATCTCAATGCTGCCATGGTAACCAGACTGTTCTCACTGCCTTAATAGGGCTGAAGGTTATTTCCAGAGTGAGACAGAAAGGGCTCTGAAAATGCATATGCCACCTATATGTTTGCTGCTTGTGCTATTTAATATAAAAAATGTAGTGTTCCTAATTTTGACATTTTAATTATATAAACAAATTTGGTGGGGAAGTTCAAGGGCCCGGGGTGATTTGGCCTCTATGGTATGCACACAAAAGTGCTAGGACCACACTACAGCCACGCATGCTGCACTGTTCCTTTGCTCACCCGCAATTGGACTTCCACCCCCTTCAGGGGTAGCTCCAGGTAGTAAATGGTGCTCCTGGAGCACCTGTAACCACAAGAAATGCCTTTTCTCTGTATTTGGGAGTAAGGCACGGAGCTCTGAGTGTGTCTCAGACACAAATTAGAGAAGAAATCTCAGTCCAAAGGCTTCACAAAGAAAGCAGCAGTGGCATAAAATTCTCCCTCCTCCAAGCCAGGCCCACACAGGGAGCATTCCAATTCAATGAGGCTTATGCCCAGCCGTGGGGAGTCCCTGCCCATGTTAACGGTCTTTCCTTAAGCAGCAGTTTAAGATGCTTACCAGAGGGGCAGCTCTTGAAGGCTCCAGGCTTGGTCTAGGAGCAGTGGAATACATGTAGTTAAAAAGACGATCTATTTTTCGAAGGGGGACGCCACCACCTAGGTCGCTGATCTGTAATGGAAGAAAAAGAAGAGGAGGAGGAGGTGGTGAAGGGGGGGGAGGGAGGAGTCATTCCAGACTTAATAGGAGACAACAAGTTTATTAAATAAAGCGCATATGAGATTACTCTCAAGTGTACAAGGGCTTTGAGCCCCCAATGAAATATGAACAGTGTAAAACAAAGAAGGTAGGAAAGTGTCATGGGATCCCACGGGCTTGGGTTTGAGACCCTGTTTGCTCCCTGAAACACAGGCTGCTAATAAAGTTTAAATGAGGTAACTTAAGTCAAAGATCTAACATAGTGCTTGACAAATACCGACATTCAGCAAATGTCAGTCTTCTTCCCTTCCCTCTGATTCCACAATGTCTAGATACTATGACATGAACTGACAAAGTGTATGTACAAACAAAGCAGTTACCTTAATGGACAAGTCTTCTTTACCCAGAGTGACAAGGGTTTTAACCGCTGGGTAGGCCTCTTTTCTGTCTTCATAGAGTTCAACTGTTGCTCTCATTGAGTTCTGAAATAATAAGCCCTTTTCTTTACAACCCTCACAAACCACAATTTAAAAAAAGAAACTCACATGAGCTTACTTATGCACTATTTTTTGTGGGGGGTGGGGAGTGGATAGTGGTTGCATTTATATGACATTTTTTCCCTCTAAAGAACTTAGCTCGCCGAAACCGGTTTGGCTCAGTGGATAGAGCGTCGGCCTGCGGACTGAAAGGTCCAAGGTTCGATTCCGGTCAAGGGCATGTACCTGGGTTGCGGGCACATCCCCAGTGGGAGGTGTGCAGGAGGCAGCTGATCGATGTTTCTCTCTCATCGATATTTCTAACTCTCTATCTCTCTCCCTTCCTCTCTGTAAAAAATCAATAAAATATATTTTTTTAAAAAAAGAACTTAGCTCAATGTGGGTTCAGATCATGGAAACACTCCCTGATGCTTTGTTTTTCATCCAGTTTAAGTCCCATCTACCATACTGCACATCAATTCTCCCCCCCCCGCCTTTTTTTTGTTAATCCTCACCTGAGGGTATTTTTCCATTGATATTTAGAGAGAGTGGAAGGGAGGAGAAGAGACAGAGAGAAACATCGATGTGAGAGAGACACATCGATTGGCTGCCTTCTGCATGCGCCCCAACCAGGGCCGGGGATCATGCCTGCAACCCAGGTACGTGCCCTTGACCAGAATCAAACCCAGGACCCTTCGGTCCACAGGCCGACGCTCTATCCACTGAGCCAAACTGGCTGGGCTTTCCTCCCTTTTTTCTTTTAGTTTGGCTTTAGGGTATTCAAGCCATTCGACTTTCAACCAAGAGGAATGTTTTCATCGTGTGGCACAAGGCCGCAGAGGCTCACTGGTGAACCTGAAATCTACTTATCAGCCTGCGGTTTCAGAGCGCCTTTCCTCTAAAAGCAGGTGGAAAACCTGCTTCCCACAGAATGAATCATTTGGTTGGGAAAAAAAAAGTGGAAGACGCCAGTTAAAAAGAAGCCACAGCTGTTGAGGAGAAAGTTCACAACTGAATGCCCATCTCCACCTTTGAGTGTTGCATTAATAACAGCATCGTTTTGGGGAAGCAAATCAGCATAAGTGATTTTCAGGTGTTCAATTTAGGGTTTCGCACATAGTGGCAGAAATGAAATTTTAGCTCCAAAGCCTTGTGCCTGTAATTCTGCTACTGTAAATGCCATTAGCTACTGGTTAACAAAAGCAGCAGCTTAAGCCAGAGAGATTCTAAAGACTCTTTTTTTGGGGGAGGGTCTTTTTTGGTTTAATCCTTCCATATCTTTCTCCTCTGCCTCTGTCAGATCTTCTGAATTGACTCGAATATGTAAAAGGGTTACGGTAGCTCTCAGGACTAGAACAACTACTAATGCACCAGCACAGTTAATGTTCAGAGGCGTAAATATGTGTAAAATTGTTTTTATGTTGATCTGTGTACCATCAATAAAACCTTGCCAGGTTTGGAAACTAAAAAGCATCTCTAATCTCCTAACTGAAGAAAAAACAGTATGGATTTTACATCAAATCACTAAAGTACAATTAAGCTTCAAAATCAATATATACTAATATTCACAAAGACTACACTGTACACAGCAATTTTTCAGCTCACAGTGTACAAATTATAAAACCCACAGGATATCAGAAATAGAATTTTTTAAATGGTATGCAAAACCTTTTTCTTATGCTAATGTAATGAATCCATTATGCCCTGAATCAAAGTAATTTAAAATGAAGACTTCTTCCCATGTTGTTAAATTCCACTTACCTTGAACAACTCAAATAGCATGTGAAACAGATGTGAGGGCACATAAACTACCTGAATAGGTTTGCCTGGAGCTTTGGCTGAAAACAGAGACAAAATCGTCAATGAATAAGGACCCAAACTAGAAGAAAGTAAAAAATGTTTGCATTCTATTTTCTGAGTACATAAAAAGGAATTCTACAAAAGGCTAATTTAGGTTTCCACCTCTAAAGGCAGGGCTGAGCAAATGCTTTGGAAGTCCAACAAAATTTTTTTTGCGGGGCGGGGGGGGGGGGGGAGGGATCCAGGTCCTTTACTTACCAGCTATGTGACCCTGGGCAAATTATTGAAATGCTTTGGAACTTAGTTGAGTATTATTGGAATATTATCACCTACATCATAATGTTCTAAGCATTACATAAGGCCACCCAAATATCACTGTTTTTTTTTCTTTTTAAAATTGTTTTTATTGATTTCAGAGTGAGGAAAGGAGAGAGAAACATCAATGGTGAGCGAGAATCATTCATTGGCTGCCTCCTGCACGCCCCCTACTGGGAATCGAGCCTGAAACCCGGGCATGTGTCCTGACCAGGAATTGAACAGGTGACCTGTCAGTGCACGGGAGGATGCTCAACCAATTGAGCCACACCGGCCAGGGCTCATTCAGTGTTTTTCAAATTGGGAGACACCCACCCCAGTGGTCAGCAGGGGGAATGTGAAGCCACAGAGGAAAAGGGGCACATCTTTTTGGTGAATTGGACTAAAGAGCAATGTTAAATTATGACAAACAAGGCATATTAGAGAGTAGAATGTAAGGTTCACATGACTTTTCTACTAGGAGCTAACAGACAGCCCCCTGGAGATCTACAGTCCTTTCTCCTTGCATCAGTGATTTTCTGGGGAAATCTAAGAAATGCCTAATTCCATGTCAAGCACTAAGAACAGTGTGAGCTATTGAGTAGATGCTAGAAAATGTAGTCCTCGTGACCTGAAATCACTTAAGAGACTGAAACTATGTGAACTTTCTTAAGTAGACCACAGACATACCCACCCATGTTATAATTTCAACCTAACTACTTCCTCTAATAAAGTACATAATTAACAGCATAAAGTAGAGAGAACATTCATTTGGTTCTTAGTTTACAAAGAGCTTGAACGTACATTATCCAATTGAATCCTTGTGATAATACTGTGTGCCTCATAGGGTGGGTGGCATTATTATGGGTGAAGACACAGGCTTTGCAGAGGCTACGTGACTTGCCCACCAGAACAGAAGAGGCGCTAAAACTGGACACCTGAACCAAGAGCTTTTGTGATTCTAAATCCTGATAATCAGTTATTTTTTAAATTACTAAGTTAATATATACAAATGATTTTAAAATTTGTTAAAAAGAAAACAAGTCCCTCCACCCTTTCCTGTCTAACCCCCCAGACTGCACCCAAGGCAGCCAATGAACTCTTCTGTACTTTGCCTATAGATTCTAGACCAATCACTGCAGAGCACCCACAACAATGTACCAGGATAACATTTCCTTCCCTGTGAGTCCAATGACATGATACATGCATCACTTGAAGAAGAATGTTCTCAGTCTTAAGGTGAAATGGATTCTCTTTATCGTCCTCCAACTGCTCAAAATCAGACTACCCTTTTTTAAAAATATATTTTATTGATTTTTTACAGAGAGGAAGGGAGAGGGATAGAGAGTTAGAAACAATGATGAGAGAGAAACACCGATCAGCTGCCTCCTGCACACTCCCCACTGGGGATGTGCCCGCAACCAAGGTACATGCCCTTGACCGGAATCGAACCTGGGACCCTTCAGTCCGCAGGCTGACGCTCTATCCGCTGAGCCAAACCAGTTAGGGCGAGACTACCCTTTTTAAGTTGCCGAACATTTGGACCATGTCTTTCTGATACAGGCTTACCTATTTCCCAGAACTTCTAACTACTCTTCCTCTTGGGTAACTGCAGAAGAAACTTATGCTTTCCTCTCCATATCACTAAAATCTTCCAGCTTTTTATTCTACTGCATGGTACCTACTCCATTCTTAAGGACTTTTCAAATTAGAATCAACTGCTTTCCAAACATGCTGCATAGCAATCATCCTCAAATCGTTTTTGATTGAAGTTCTAGAATGTTTTCGCTACTTTTTCTATCCCTAGTAAACACACCATCAAGACCGTCAGATAACCTACCTCAAAAAGGTGTGCAAGGGAGGTACATTTCTCAATCCTTAGTCCTCTGATTCACTTGATTGAAAGTTTGGCTGGGTACAGAATTCTTCATTCAAAATCATTTTCTCTCAGAATTTACAAAGGGGGGCCTGACAGTGCAGCTGCTAAGTTTAAATGCCAGTCACATTGTCATTCACACTGCTGGTTTTCACCTGAGGCCTGATACACCTTGGTTGTAATATTCTTGTTGAAGAATGAGGGACTGGATTAATCATTTCAGGTAGCTCTAACTTACACCAGCTTCCAACTAACCTCTACCCTTTCACTTCCCATTTCAGTCCTTTG
Source organism: Myotis lucifugus (assembly GCF_000147115.1). Lineage (NCBI taxonomy): Eukaryota > Metazoa > Chordata > Mammalia > Chiroptera > Vespertilionidae > Myotis > Myotis lucifugus. The sequence continues at coordinate 2,871,378 of NW_005871068.1, read as the reverse complement.
CACCTCCTGGCTCTGCTCCTGGAGTCCCTCCAGGATAATCTCTGGCAACAGGTACCATCTCTTCTGCTGCCTCCTTTGTGGCTTCTTCTGCTTGACATATTTCCCTCTGGTTACCCTATACCAGTGGTCGGCAAACTCATTAGTCAACAGAGCCAAATATCAACAGTACAACGATTGAAATTTCTTTTGAGAGCCAAATTTTTTAAACTTAAAACTATATAGGTAGGTACATTGTTATTAACTTAATTAGGGTACTCCTAAGGCTTAGGAAGAGCCACACTCAAGGGGCCAAAGAGCCGCATGTGGCTTGAGAGCCGCAGTTTGCCGACCACGGCCCTATGGCAAGAGGTTATATCAGTGGGCCACTGATGAACCTCCTGGTTGCTTTGCTGTTTTTGTTTGGAGTACACTAAATGTTTATTTGTAGCAAAAGGCATGACTAGCTATATAAACAGCCTTCTGAATTCAACCTTTTTCACTCGAAATCTCAGGGAAATTAAAATACCTTTCATAGTTTTATTGTGTGTGTTTTAGTTCAATCAACACACTCTAAGAGCCTTCTGAAGACTTGCTCAATGACTTGGACTTTTCTTTGGGGGCAATATAGTTTACATGTCTGTCCTTCCCTTTAAAGCCATGCCAAATGTTTTGTCCATGACTCTTTTCTAATCCCGGATCCAGGAGCTTTTGTGTAGTGGACTCTTAATAAACATTTGCTGACTTTTTAAAATAAGATACAAATGGAATATATTCATAAGGTACATTTTAAAAAGTCAATGGAAAAAAACTGTCCAGGTTTTTCATGCTCAAGACTTAATGAAGTCTCTCTTTTGCACAGTCATTGCTCCAAATATCATTCATTAAAACAACATCTATTAAGTACCAAGAGAACTCTACATAAGATATGCAATTTTTATTTTCAGACAATTCTCCTATAAGAATTTAAAAAATGGAAGCTACAAAGAATAAAATGCATTCAAGGGAAAAGGGTTAATATCCAAAATTTATAAAGAACTCATATAACTCAACACCAAAAAACAAAACAAAAAACCCATCCAATTAAAAAATGAGCAGAGGACCCAAATAAACACTTCTCCAAAGAGGACATACATATGAAAAGATGTTCACTAATCATCAGCGAAATGCAGAGCCAGTACACTCAGCGGACAGCTTCAGACCACATCGAAGCGCCACCCAACCGCCTCCACAGTGACTCACTCAAAAGGCAGACTCAGTGGGCACCACAGCCTTCCCCAGAACTTCTGCTTCCAAATTCTCCAAAGCCAGAAGAAGGGCTTGAAGTATGGAAAAACTGGGCTCAGACCAACAACGCTGAGCTAGAGACGAATGCTCAGAACAGACTGGCGCCCATTGGAAGACGCCAGCTTCTGTGATTCCAGGAAGATCTCATCTCTTCTGCTGTGGACAACTTGAATTATGGTCTCTGTCTAATGACACTGGAGGCTCGAAATGGAGAAGGTGAACCCTATGATCCAGATATACTCTACTATATTTTCCTGTGCATTCAGAAGTATCTTTTTGAAAATGGATGGGTTGATGACATTTTCTCAGATCTTACGTTCGATTCACAGAGTGGCTACATGAAGTTCTGAAGGACGTTCAGCCCCAAGTAACTCTACTTTTGGCTATGTCCTGCCCAGCCAAGTGACTGAGGAGCCCCTTGGAACTAAGTCCTGCTCTGTGGGATGGACCCCAGCACAGCTGATCCTCCACAGTGGTCGCAACCAGTCTTTGCAGCCAACTGGCCTGGGGGTAAATCCTTCCCATTGAAGAGCCAATAGCAATCAAGGCTCAACTACAACAAGAGGGTGCACACAGCCCCCACATGGGGTACACCTGGAGTACCCTGCTTGGGTGACTGGGGAGGCTGAGCCACTGGACCCTACAGGACACGTACTATACAAGGCCACTCTGCCAATTCCAGGAGACAAAGCAGCTCTACCTAATACACAGAAACAAACACAGGGATGCTGCCAAAATGCGGAGGCAAAGAAACATTCCAAGATGAAGAAAAAAAAAACAACAGAAAAAACAAAACTCCAGAAAAAGGAGACAAACAATCTACTAGATGTAGAGTTAAAACACTTGGAGTGCGGGAAACGAGTTAAGTCGGCTCGCGTGAATTGCGCGTACTCTGCGGGAGCCGTCTTTAACTCGGTTCATATAGATTTGCAGTGGAGTGCGGGAAACGTGTAAACTCGGGCCGATTGTAACTGCGTATTACCAAATATTTGTTTGTAATCCACCCTTTTGGTGGATGGAACAAAACCAAAAGACAGAGCCATCTTATATTTTGGCGGGAAATTCACCCGCACTCCAAGTGTTAAAAACACTGGTTAGAAGGATGCTCAATTAACTTAGGGGAAGAGTAGGTGAAATTAGAACTTCAATAAAGAGATAGGAAACTAGAAAACAAAAAATAAACAGAAATGAAGATTACATTACAGGGAATCAACAGTGAAGTAGATGAAGCAGATATTCAAATCAGAGATTTGGAAGATAAGGAAGCAGAAAACATACAATCAGAACAGCAAAAAGAAAAAAGAATTCAAAAAATGAGGATAGTATAAGGAGCCTCAGGGACAACTTCAAGCATACCAACATTCGCATCATGGGGGTGCCAGAAGAAGAAGAGAGAGAGCAAAATATTGAAAACCTATTGGAAAAAATAATAACAGAAAATTTCCCCTACCTGGTGATGGAAAAAGACATACAAGTCCAGGAAGCACAGAGAGTCCCAAACAAAATGAATTCAAAGAGGCCCACACCAAGACACATCATAATTAAAATGCCAAACATTAAAGACAAAGAATCTTAAAAGCAGCAAAAGAAAAGCAGTTACCTCATAAGCAATTACATAATATTGTAATAACTGTGTAGTATGGTGCCAGTTGGGGTACTGGAAATATCAGAGGGAATATCTGATTGTCTAACCACTATGCTGTATGCCCAAAATTAATACAAAATAATATTGAATGTAAACTGTAATTAAAAATAAAATTTAAAATAAAAAGATTTCTAAGAGGAAAAAAACAGTTGTAATAAGAGATTCAAGAAGGAAAAAGAGAGAAATGGTAGCTGGGCACTTAGAGATGGTTAATCAATTCCCAAAAATCAATGCATAAGGCTATTAGAGACAATATATAGTGTAGTTCAAAGTCACATTGGGGCCAAGTTCTGACTTAGGCATTTAATAGATATATTAATAGGTACTTAAACCATCTGGGCCTCAGCATCCCATTTCTGAAATGGCACAGAACTTATCTCACTGGGTTAATATAAGGATGAAATGAGATCATGGTGACAAACTAATTTACATAGAGCCCGCCACATTGTAAGCAGTCAATAAATGCTGCCTATTCTCTTAACTAAAAATTAATTTCTACAGTATTAATGGAGTTATCAGTAATGGCTTTTTGACTGCTGCATAGAACCGTTTGCCTGAAAATATCCACAAAAGTACCCAATATTGAGAAACTAGAGGTCAACTATCCCAGGGTAGATACATAACCTTTCTATGAAACCTCTTATAACAAAATAGATAGCATGAGTTGAAATTTTTGTTTCCCACCAAATCTAAAGCTATCAACCTCCTGAGAGGAAAGACTAATCTAAAAATGAAAAATTCAAGTCATAACCATGTAAGTCTTGTCTTTCCCAAGTCAATCCTGAATTCTAGTAGCCACCTTTTTAAAAATATCCAGTATACCTGGCAGGTATGGCTCAGTGGTTGAGTGTCAACCTATGAACCAGGAGGTCACGGGTTGTGGGCTCGATCCCCAGCGTGGGGCGTACAGGAGGCAGCCGATCAATGATTCTCTCTCATCATTGATGTTCCCCCCCCCTTTCCTCTCTGAAATCAATAAAAATATATTTTATAAAAAATAAAAATACCCAGTATGTGCCTGGTGCTGTATTTGAGATCCCAGTAACATTATCCTTTCACCAGAGGCCTGGTGCACGAGATTCATGCACTTGGGAGGGTGGGGCAGTCCCTCAGCCCAGCCTACACCCTCTCACAGTCCAGGAGCCCTTGGGGGATGTCTGACTGACAGCTTAGGCTCGCTCCCTGTAAGTCCGACAGCCTTGGCGCCGTGGAGGCGGGAGAGGCTCCTGCCACCACCACTGCGCTCACCAGCCATGATCCTGGCTTCTAGCTGAGCGGAGCTCCCTCTATGGGAGCGCACTGACGACCAGGGGGGCAGCTCCTGCGTTGAGCATCTTCCCCCTGGTGGTCAATGCACATCATAGTGACCGGTAGTTCCACTGTTCGGTTGACTTGCGTATTAGCCTTTTATTATATAGGATTGCCCCACAGGGTGAGCGTATGGATGAAGAAGCTGGGTGTCAGACAGGAAGTGACTTGTCTAAGGCCCACATCTAAGTGTTCAAATCCACATTTCTACTGCCTGGTTAAGCTACGGAGTTCCCATCTTCCCCCTAAGCCCTGCTGCCTTACCATATGGATTCAGAAAAGGTCAATTAGAAATGTTTATTTGCCTAATGTTTTGGCAACTGATTTCTCAAGAGAAATGAGGACAAGTGTGATGAAATAGCTACTTGTCATTGGAGGAACCCACATGGGTTGCCACAAGTGGCCAGTCAGAAAGATCTGAGGTAAATAAAGCTGTTAAATGTGTTACAGAAAGGATAATAAAGGGAGTTTACTATAACTGGCCCCCAATATTCCGAATTCTAGTGAGGACTGGTAAATACTGTGGTGTCCACACAGTATGTGTCCTACATAATCCTATTTACCACTTTCTCAGGGGTTTACATTGGAAAAGAAAAAAGTTCAGGGGAAAAAAGGGTGGTGTGTCAAACTAGCCGAACTTACATTCTCAGGTAGCAATGACTGTTCTTTTGGGTTAATGGCAGTCTTACTCGTCTAAAATGCAGAGCGAGGGCAGCAAGCGTGTCGCTATTGTTAAAGGTACCCGTTGGGCAATGGGAGCATCCTGAAAGGCAATGCTATGCTGGTTCACACAGGCTCTGAAAATAAATCCATTAAGTATCTGGATCTGATCTGACCGCTCCCTGAAAACAGTCAGCCATCATGTTGTGGGAGACACGCGCTCTCTCTCTTTTTCTGCAGCGATAGTGTCTACTTACGGTGTTCAGGGCCAACCTCCAACCTGCATCTCTAACACAGAACTTACTAGAGACAAAGCAGAGTCTTTAACTGCGCTCGCAAAGAACTTTGACATTTAAGAAATCATAAATACATTACCTGAAAGCACGAGGAAACTAGAGGCTGCCTCTAACCACCAGCATTCATTTATCTTACTGGTGATGAAAAAGGGCTTAAAAGTCATGCATGAGACAATGACAAAAGTAGTCATACAGCTCTGCTCCTGGCGGGGTGTGCTGCCCAGTGTGACCACCTCGCTGGGAAGGAGCGGCTGACACAGTTGCACCTGGGAATCAGCAAGAACAGGCTCGCTGCTCTGGCCTACAGTGAGTGAGGCTGCTATTCATGCCGAAGAGCATCTGGTTACTACCTGTGAATGTAAGTTCCATGTTTGACAAACAGAAAGCTGGACAGTGAGGTCAGGCCCCGAATAGCCAGGAGGAAGAGAGAATATTCTGATGCTTCTACTCAGGAATACTCCAGCCAAGTCCATTAGGTTCTCATAGTGTATTGATTCAAAACATTGGCACAACTCAGAGGACCCAACGGACTTTGAAAGCAGCTTTGATTCCATACTTTCTAGTAAAATGTAGGGGCCAATGTCTTACAACAGCAGCCTGAAGTCTTTCACATTTTAATCTCTCTCTCTCTCTCTCTCTCTCTCTCTCTCTCTCTATATATATATATATATATATATATATATATATATATATATATATAATTTATTGTCTAAAGTTTTACATATGTCTCCTTTTTCCCCGATTGACCCCCCCCTCCCCAGCCATTCCCACTCTGGGCAAGCCCCCACAGCCCCAGTGTCTGTGTCCATTGTTTATGCTAATATGGATGCTTACAAGTCCTTTGGTTGCTCTCTAACCTACCCACCTCCCCTGCCATTTGTCTCTGGGTCTATTTTTGTTCACCAAATTATGTTGATCATTATATCCCACATATGAGTGAGATCATGTGATAAGTGAAATGCAGTTCTGATATATTTTAAGAGGGAATTTGGTTTATCTTTTTAAAAATATATTTTTATTGATTTCAGAGAGGAAGGGAGAGGGACTGAGAGGTAAAAACATCAATGATGAGAGAGAATCATTGATCAGCTGCCTCCTGCACGTCCCACATGGGGGATCAAGCCCTCAACCTGGGCATGTGCCCTCGCTAGGAATCAAACCGTGACCTCCTGGCTCGTAATTCGACGCTCAACCCCTAAGCCATGCCGGCCGGGCTTATCTTTAATTGTAAATGCTTATACCCTAAGACTCAGTCATTCCACTTCTAGGAATCTAATGTACAGAAATACTTCCACATGTTCACAAATTTTCCCAACCCTCCAAACACAGACACACACACACACACACACACACACACACACACACACACACCCCTTCATTGGGAAATCATTAAATAAATTATGGCAATCTACACTATGGATAATCTCTAAATGACAACACAGGCAAAGATCTTCAAAGCAAAGTGAAAAAAACATCATAGAACATGAGTATTTCCAACCCCATTTATGTAAAAAATGAAGCTCTGTATGGGACTGAGAGAGCAGTGGAGACTCACTTTTACTCTATATTTCTGTATTGTTTGTATTTTTACATGAGTATGTCTTTTTTTGGTAACTTACAAATTTTAAAAAAATTTAACATGGAAATATAGACTCATACGATTAATAGAAAAGTCAGCTATAACCCTACTCTCCACACAGAGTTGTTTCTCCCTAGGTGCTAGAAATCCTTCAAAATATTTTCCAGTGAACTTGCACTCTTACAAACTTTTATAGCGTGCGTTTAAAAGATTCTTTTAAAGCATTATTTTAAAGGGCTGCATAGTATTCTTATGAGTGAACCACAATGTTAATGTCTTCTGTTGTAGAAAACTTGGATCTTCTCATTTTTCTCTATAAGGAAACCACTGTGCTCACCATTCTTGTACATACAACTGTGCATACCTATATTTTCTCATAATACCCTTTCTGAAGTTTAATTCACTGGGCCAAAGAATAAGACTATTACTAATTTACTGAGTCAAAGAGAAAGAATATTGGTGGCATTTTTTGAGAAAGGCTGGACCAATTTAAACTTATACCAGAAATGTGTAAGTGTTGGTAAGAAAGTATTTTTCTGGGCAATAATTCGAGGCAATAAAATGTTTCAATCATTGCCATTTTGAAAGACAAAAATGGCATTTCTCTTTGGTTTTGTTTGTACTTCTTTGTTTAATAAAGTTAAACACTTTCCCACAGGTTTATTGTTTGTTTGCATTTGCTATTTTGAGAATTGCCTATTTATTCCTTTGTGCATTTTCTACTGGATTATTTCTGTGCCACGAACTTTGAGTTCTAATAGATTAGACATTCCTGTACAAAAACTCCTGACAACAATATACCTAGTTGACCACAGATATAGAAAAGGTTTCAAAAATATAGAAAAGATTTTTTAAATCAGCAAAACTTTAGGATCTCGCTTAAATATAGCTTAGGAGTAATCAGATTTGGGTCAACTTCTTTGTACTTAAGGTTAAAATTATTCTTTTACCATTGAATTCTTCAATTTCCAACTCAGGAGCTACCATGTAATACTGTTCACATAACATCTTGGCGGTTTCATAAGCATCTGCAAAGAAAGAAAAAATGTTTAGCTGCTGCACTAATAACACAGGCACAAGCAGATGATTGATAGATAGACAGATAGATAGATAGACAGACAGATATAATAGATAAGCAAACAAGGACAATTTCTAACTTGATGAATTTTTAGTTAATTAACTACTTCCTTTTTTAAAAATAGCCTTTGTGGCTTGCCCATCTGGTGTGGCTCAGTGGTTGAGCTTTGACCTATGAACCAGGTGGTCACGGTTCGATTCCTGGTCAGGGCACATGCCTGGATTACGGGCTTGATCCCCAGTGGGGACCGTGCAGGAAGCAGCCAATCAACGATTCTCTCCCATCACTGATGTTTCTGTCTCTCTCTCCCTCGCCCTTCCTCTATGAAATCAATAAAAAAAATTGTAAAGCCCTATAGAATTTAAATATGTTAAAACTTGACATATCAACCTAAAATAATACAAAGATAAGATTCAGGTGTGTTCCAACTGTAAGTTTTGCTTCATTGACCTCATAATGCTAGCAAATTAAAATTGTATATATTATTTGACCTCGGAATAAAAATTCTGATTACTTTATTCAACTTTTAGAATTAAACCATTAAAAGAACCACAGACAGAGACATTAGAATAACTGACAAAATGAAATAATGAGGAAATGTTAGTAAGAGGAGAGGAAAAAAAGAGTTGATCACTGTGAAAACAAACATTAAAGTAGGACTTAATTGAAACCCTAAAAAATTAAAATACAGAATTATATTAAATTTGCAGGGTTTTTTCCTAGGGTATAATAAACCTCATTAAATATCTATAAAGTACTTTTGTAAAAAGAAATCAAGATGCACTCTTTCTGCTTGGCTATAGCACCAAACAATGCTACATCTCCACCTAGTGACACAATAGCACAAAGCCAACCAAGAACATCCAAGGCTACTTTATTTAAACCAACAAATCCTAAAAATCTCAAAATGATGCTCTGCTATCCATACACAAAGCCAATACATCTGCTCAAAACAACTCCTCCAAGTATATAACACCTTTAAAGGTGTTTTGACATCATTCTTCCATTCACCATAAAAGAAAAAGTGCCCACTAACTGCGATATTGCCTCATGGCATTTGCTTGCCCAATGGCATGAGAGTATAATGGTATTATTAAGAAAAGGTATTACACTAATGCAACATGCAGAAGAGATGGCAGAACCCAGATAGAAGCCGTCAACTTGGGACCCAAAGACCCAGTGTGTTTCCTAAAACCACATGTGAATAAGAATTTTTAAAGCATCATGACAAATTATGGTGTATCAGTGCTGTAATTAAAAATCACATAATGATGCTTGAAAAACTCAAACCACCACAATGAGACTCACATACACCAGCCAGTCAACTATTTGGGGGATAGTAATGGTGAAATCTACATTCATACCCATCTTTAGAAATTCCCATAGCACATCATCATGCCTTGGACACGATACACAGCTAGCAAGCATTTGCTAAATGGAACAATCTTCTTGCCCATGAGAAAGTTCTCACGGAGAAATATTCTTTTTCTTAAAATCCTTACCGGAGGATATGCTTTTTTAAAAACTGATTTTTAGAGAGAGGGGAGGGAGGGAGGGAGGGAGGGAGGGAAGAGAGAAACAGATCAGTTGCCTCCTGTATGCACCGGACCAGGGATTGAACCCACAACCTAGGTATGTGCCCTAATTGAAATCAAACCCACAACCTTTTGGTGCATGGGATGATGCTCCAACCAGCTGAGCCACCCGGCCAGGGCAAGAAATGTTCTTTTTGGTCAGACTGAGAACTAGAGACCTTGCGTGGTTCCCAAACCTCATTGTATGTGGAATTCACTACCAAGTTTTTTTTAAAAATGCAGATTATAAAATGAGCCCCTAGAGATACTGATGCAGTAGGTCTGTGTTGAGGCCTGGGAATCTATATTTTAAAAAGCTTAGCAAGTAATTCTGAAGAGAAGTTAGATTTGAAGACCACTTGCCGGGAAAGCCAAGGCTGGGCCATGTTAATTCAGTCACTGTCTCTCCCAGGACATGAATGATCATGGGGTTTCGGGGTGTATACAACACACATGTACTCAAACTTCTATTTCACTTCTATTTAAGTGAACTAACATAAAAATGTAAAAACTTTAAACATCACCCACATAACCAAAATTCAACTACTGGCTTATAATTTCATGTCTTTCATTCTGGGGTAGAATGCAAGTTCTACTTATAACAAGCTTTCAAATAAGACTTTTCTAATTTTAATTAGAAACCAACATTTTAAATATGATAATTTACCAAATTACTTTTATCTGCAATACATCTGAGCAAGTAATTACCACCAATCTTTTTAAAAAAATTTTTTTAATTGATTTCAGAGAGCAAGGGAGAGGGAGAGCGAACTAGAAACATCAATGAGGGAGAATCATTGATTGGCTGCCTCCTGCACACCCCCTACTTGGGACTGAGCCTGAAACCCAGGCATGTGCCCTGACTGGGAATCAAACCCGTGACCTCTTGGTTCATAGGTCAACGCTTAACCACTGAACAACACCGGCCAGGCTCCAAAAAATCTTTAAAAGGAAATTATTATCACTGCCACTAAACATAAATGCTATTCATTGTTTTAAGGATCAGTTTTCAAGAACAATAAGATAATGATCATAAAGTAACTAACAAAACTGTTGGTGTGGCACATACATACATCCCCCAGGCTAGAACACTCAACCTGTAAACACGCAAGACTGATTATTTATTTAAAAGGCCAAGTCATAAAGAGCAGGGTGAAGGTTCACTGAGCAACTAGCTGAACAGATCCAACCTAGCCCAGAATTTAAGAAAAGCACACAGGAAAATTTAATACATTATGGAGGTTATTTTATTAATTTTTGTTAATCCTCACCAAGGATATTTTTCCATTAATTTTTAGAGAGAGTGGAATGGAGGGGGAGAGACAGAAAAACATCTATGTGAGAGAGACACACTGATTGGTTGCCTCCAGCACACATTCGCAGGGCCTGGGATGAGCCTGCAACCGAGGTACGTGCCCTTGACCAGAAGTAAACCCGGGACCCTTCAGTCCACGGGCTGACACTTTATCCACTGAGCCAAACCGGCTAGGGCTATTTTATTAATTTTTTATTAGAAGATTTGCCTATTCAAAATTCACCATAGAACTCTGCTATCAAATATTGGCCTCTGTTGTGAATACACATGATCATTTGTTTATAAATATCTTAGAAGAGGCAGGGCAAGGATGAATTTGAGTGGGTGCTGAAATAAACACATGAAGGTGCCAAAGTCCCTAACAGGTTTAATAGGATATAGAAAACCGTGAAGCTCAAGTTTAAGAAGCCACTGCCAAAACAAGGTAATGCACATGGCCACAAAGCATTGCAAAGTCATAGAGATGCTGCTTTTTAAGAAACCCTTGTAAGTTACAAAGCAATTCCAATAAGGTATGTCTACCATCATCCTTTCACCCAAAATGCATCCCAAGCGAGAACCACCAGGTATTTGTAAGTACCAGACCCTTTCTCACCCTCCAAACCACAGCCGACTGGAGAAGTTGGGGGCAGAGCATCTAATGAAAGGGCATCCAATCTACAGGCTGAGCAAAATCCTACAACCTGTGGTTGTGGGCAGAAAGATAGGTTGAGGCAATGAACTTCATCTTTTGAGAATTTCAGATCAAGACTCGGGCAGCGCAGAAGACAAAAGGAAACTCTGAGAGTTATCATCATCTAGAAGGCCTGCGGTGGCCATCATTGCCCTAAACAAGTCTGCCAGTCTACAGACAAGAGAGAAAGGCAGAGGGGCTAGGACTTGGCCACCCCAGTTACAAAGACACACAGAAAACAGCCTTGTTTTGTTTCCCAGTTCCAATGTCTATAGCTCCGCCTGTGAAGTGCTTCCTGTCCTTGGATTTTCATGGGACCTACTAGGTTCTTTCAATAAATCTGTTTCTTGAACTAGTGTGAGTGGGTCTCTGTTATTCGCAAACTGAAGAGCCCCACGTGAGAGCACAAGACATTATTTCCGAACCAAAATAATGACACACTTTCAGGATGCCATTTGTACGCCATTATGCTAAGCCTACTGGCTATAGGATCAACACAGGCAGGCTAACATCGCGGCGAGAGGTGACTTTTGTACCAAGTATTTAAGTTTGTACCTTTAAAATTATCTTCCCACAGGATTTTCCATTCTCTTTCCTGGTTTCTCACAAAGAAAGGAGGAAAGGGTCACAATGGAAGGAACCTCCCAGAAACTGCTTTACAATACTAATTCTAGCATTCACTACCTCGAGTCTATAATTTGCAGATGTGTAAAGGTAGATATTAATGTGCTAAATAAGCGACAAGGAGACATGCTTCAGTGTTCCGCACATTCAATTAATGTTGTGCGTGATGCACCCCACTTTTATACATTTATACAACTGGCTAGTCAAAAATAAAAATATTGTCCCTACTCTTCTACATAAAAGTTTTCTCTAGTCTGTCTCAAGAGATCTAAGCATGTAATCATTGTTAGTTCATTAAGGCTTCCTAAGGCTATAAAACATGTGTGCATGCACGTGCACACCACACACACACACACACAGACACAGATCACCTGGGCTGGACATCTGACCAGCCTAAACCAGGATCTTTCCAGCTGAGAAAATCAATGGTAGAGCTGTCATTAAAACCCAGAAACCCAACTCCCTCTACACCAAGCTTCCTAAAACAAAAGGAAGGGAAACAATATTAGAGATAGAGATGCCAAGTTAGAAGATTAACTGAGAAATCTCAGAGCATATGAGAAGGTAAAAACCTAGTGAAAAATACCAACTACTCTAAAAAGAGAAACGGAGTGGTTAAGACTTCACTAAGAGGCCAAGGAAACTGACACACACTTGTGGGTACTGGGACGGATCAACACTCTAACCACTGAGCCAAACCAGCTAGGGTAAGTTTACACAATCCTATATAATAAAAGGCTAATATGCAAATAGACCAAACAGCAGAATAACTGAACAACTGAACAACCGGTTCCTATGACATGCGCTGACCACCAGGGGGCGCACGCGGACCATGACAAGCATTGGGTGTGGCAGGATGGTGGAGCAGGTGAGCAGGGGTGCCAGAGCAAGGCGGAGCACCAGTTGCTGTCATCAGGGCGAGCCTCTGGTGGTTACTGAAAATTCTTTGCTCCCATGCTGCAGTCCCACCCGGCATTCACAGCCGCTGCCAGTTCACTAGCCAGTGCTAGTCCCGATTGCTCGTCGCCATCAGTGGGTGCAAGCAGTGGCTGCTGGCTCCGATCACCCCCGAGGGCTTCTCCATCTCCCCCTGCTCCTGAAGGGTAATCGGGGCAGCAGCTGCCACTCGCACCCACTGACCACGCCAGCCCTGTTCGCACCCACTGCTGGCACCGGCCCCAATTGCTCCGCGCCGTCAGTGCGTGCAAGTGGGGCCAGCGCCATCAGTGCATGGGAGAGGCAGCAGTGGGAGCTGGGCTGCCAGCACACAGGGGACCAGAGGCTGCGGCGGGAGGGGCCAGGTGGGGGCATGGAGGATGGGCCGAGACCCGCCCCTGTGCCCACCGCAGCCTCGCGGCCCACAGTTCTCTTTCAGGGTGCACGAATTTGTGCACTGGGCCCCTAGTATTTTAATCAATTATGTAGTTACGACAGGTGGTATCTTATACCAATGGTCTGAGGACAAATAAGTGACCTTTACTAAACATATGCCTCACCAGATGGGACACAACAGCATCCAAGAAAGTATGTACAAGCCAGTGCACTTAGTGTGCTGCAGGTATCAGTAGGTGTGATTTATGAAGGGAATGAAGGGTGGCAGAGAAGTTGACTGCATGGATGCTGCTTGCTATGTTTACACATTTTGAGACTCTGAAACCACCCTCCACTGTTGTTTTCCTTAAGGGAAGAGGCTGTTGAGAAATGAAAAGCATGGTTTGAAAGAGGCAGTGGGGAGCAGGGGACATGCCAGTCCCCCCTTCCTCCATGAGTGTGGGGGTAGGAGTGTGCATACATATGCATGTGTTGAGGGAAGTAGCATTCTGAGTGGCAGAGGGACCTGGAGGTGTCTTTTATTGGACATAGCCTCGCCAGGAAGCCAGACTTCAAGCTATGCCAAACAGCCTGACCGGCATGGCTCAGTGGTTGAGCATCGATCTATGACTCATGCCCAGGTTTCAGGCTTGATCCCCAGTGTGGGGCGTGCAGGAGGCAGTCGATCAATGATCCTCTCTCATCACTGATGTTTCTACCTCTCTCTCTCTCCCTTCCTCTCTGAAATCAACAAAAATATAAATATATTTTTAAAAAGTTATGCCAAACAAGTGGCAGAAATGATGAAGTGAGAGGGTGGAGTAAATTTTGTTCACTATGCAATAGTGGTCTCACTGGGTGAAAACTCAAAAGGGTCAAGAGAAAGAATGAGGATAAGGCTGTGAGCCAGCACAGGAAGAGGGAGGGGAAAGGGGACCTGGCCCGCGGTCAAAATCATGACTACACAGGACAAAGGAAGCAGGAAGCTGTGAGGCAGGCTGTAGACATGAACTCTCGGATTCTTTCTTTCAAATATTGACTGAACTGTTTTGCACGTGATCTTCAGCTGGATTTTGGTACAAAATCTCTGTCCCTAAGAGGAGTGATGCACACGTGGGTGAGAGTAATTGCAGACCTCTCGAACTTTACACCCCAGTTAGAGAGATCAACAGAAGTACAGCTGTCAAGGCCGGGTAGTTGGTAATAAGTCCAGTAAGAGCAGTACAGATAACAAGCGCTGCAAAACAAGATTCTTTTGACCTTGAGAAGCAAGTTGAAGCAGGTTCCTCCTCACCCTCTCCAACGCCTCTGACTCACTTTAGCACTGCTCATTCCTCTGCTATACAGAAGGGCTAACAGTTGCCTAGAACTCCCTGTCGCTTACCTAGTTGTACTGATTCATGGTTAAAACCTCCCTAAAAACTGCCCCGCCAGCATGGCTCAGTGGTTGAATGCCGACCTATGAACTAGGAGGTCACGGTTTGATTCCCGGTCAGGGCACATGCCTGGGTTGGGGACTCGATCCCAGCTGAGGGGGGTGCAGGAGGCAGCCAATCAATGATTCTCTCTCATCAGTGATTTTCTCTCTCTCTCTCCCTCACCCTTCCTCTCTAAAATCAATAAATATATTTTTTAAACTTAAAAAAGACCCTAAAACCTCCCTAAAAACTAATGAAAGACCTTATTTGTGAAGAAATAGTGATCGCAGAATAAAGAATCCATTATTAGCTTCACCAGTGTTCAACACATGCCAAATCTTTCTCACTACCCTCCCTCCGTATAATTTAAAGTAAATCCCACGTGTCATTTTATGTCATGCATAATATTTTGAAATAGCCCTTTCAAAGCTAGGACTCCTTTAAAAAAACACACACAATACCAATATCACACCTACACAAATGAACAATCTTTCTTGAATGTCAAATATCCAGTTGTCTTATAAATGTCCTAAATGAGTTCTAAAAATATTTTAGACTTTATGCCCAAAACAATGTAAAGGCACCAATGTGTTATATGATCAGTGGTATAAATGAGAAGCCACACGATTTGTGTGAAGGCCAAGGACTTCTGCTATAAACTTGTGTACAGCGCTGACTGGGTGCTAGCACTGCTTTAGGAGCTCTGCATATAGTAACTCATTTAACTCTATGATACAGGTGAATGTACCATTTTATAGATGAAGAAACTGAGGCCCAAAGAGTTTACATAACACGTCCAAAGTCGCTCAGCTAACCCAAATGTCCATCAGCCGGTGAATAAACAAAATGTGGTTTATCCATTCAACTGAGTATTACTGGGCTATAAAAATGAATGAAGTACTAATGCCTGCAACAACATGGATGATCCTTGAAAATACTATGCTAAGTGAAAGAAGCCAGACACAAAAGACCACATGTTGTATGATTCCATTCACATGCAATGTCCCGAATAAGCAGAAAGTAGATGAGTGGTTGCCTAGTCCTGGGAAGAGGGGTAGTGGGGATTGACTGCTAAGGGTATGGGGTTTCTTTCGGGAGTGATGAAAATGTTCTAAAATTGAACTGTGGCACTGGCTGTACAACTATGTGAATATCCTAAAAAAAAACAACACTGAATTGTACACTTTAAGTGGGTGAATTATATAGTATGTATATGAATTATATCTCAATAAAGCTGTTTTTAAAGAATCATCAAAGAGTTTCAAATTTATCAAACCAAGAAATACTTATTGACCATCTAACAGGCATATACTAAGTTCCATGTAAGTTACAAAACAAGTTTAAGACACACACCCTGACCTCAAACTGTTTGCAGTTCAAGAGAAAAGGCACACACGCAGCGTATAATAATGCACTTTTGCATTATGAATGCACACCTTTTTTTTTCATAAGGGCAGTCAACTATCCGAACCTGGCTTTCTGATTCATAAAAGACATTGTGCTACGGTCTAATGAACATACAACTATGCCAAGACCAATTCTGCCCCCTGCCCACCCCGCCCCGCAGAGGCCTGCAGAAGTCATGATTAACCACAGGCTTCTCTTGTGAGAGAGTTACCTGTAGGATTCTTAGGGAGCTGAGGCTGGAACTATTCATCTTATAATGGAATTAATTTGGGTGAATGTTTCCTAATTAAACAGAGGCCAGAACAGCTTGGCAATTCTAGGCTGGGCAAAGGCCCCTAGGCCTGGGTCCTCTTCCCTGGATTTAAGAATGCTCAGGGTAGCCCAGTCAGCATGGCTCAGTGGTTGAGCATCGACCTGTAAACCAGGAGGTGACAGTTTGAATCCTGGTCAGGGCACAAGCCTGGGTTGTGGGCTCGATCCCTGGTGTGGGGCGTGCAGGAGGCAGCCAATCAATGATTCTCTTTCATCATTAATGTTTCTATCTCTCTCTCCCTCTCCCTTCCTCTCTGAAATCAATAAAATAAACTAATTTTTTTTTAGGGGAGAGCGCGAACGCAGTCCACCACTACCACAAATTATGCAGTCGAGTTTCCCACATTTGGGGAAATCGCAGGGGTCAGCATACCCAGAGTGCAATGGGTAAGCCTCGCCCTGGGGAAACCACCTTCGTGATCATGGTATCTCCCCTGCCAGGTAAGTATATATACTAGTATTTTTTTTAAAAAGAATGCCCAGAGTAGCCCAGCCAGTGTTGCTCAGTGGTTGAGCATTGACCTATGAACCAGGAGGTCACAATTCAATTCCCAGTCAGGGCACATGCCTGGGTTTCAGGCTCAAACTCCAGTGTGGAACATGCAGGAGGCAGCCAATCAATGATTCTTTCTCATCATTGATGTTTCTCTCTCTCTCTGCCACTCCCTTCCTCTCTGAAATCAATAAAAATATCTATCTATATATATAAAAGCCTAAGCGACCAAACAATTGGTCGCTATGACATGCACTGACCACCAGGGGTCAGATGCTCAATGCAGGAGCTGCCCCCTGGTGGTCAGTGCGCTCCCACGGCCAACCTCCCACAGCCGGCCAACCTCCCACAGCCGGCCAACCTCCTGTGGTCCCTCCCCCTGGCTGGCCGGCCAGCCCCGATCGGCCCCGATCAGGACTGGGCCAGATGGCCCCTATCGGTGGCCAGGTCAAGGGACCCCACCCGTGCATGAATTCATGCACCGGGCCTGTAGTATTTATAATAAAAATGCGCAAGGTACACAAGCAGCACTGGCTGCTGATAATGTGATGTTCCTCCAGTGTGGAGGCTGCACACACTGGGCCACCTCCCTTGGCTCTAACTCCAGCAGCAAAGGTCACTCTGCTTGAGGTAGGCTTGAGAGCTTTACCAAGCAGACAAGGCCCTCTTCTACCTCCTACTGACTTAGCTACACAGTCCAGAAAATGGAAGAGCAACCAAGATCCTTGGTGAAGACCAGGAGAGTGGTGGCCACGAACACTTGTGTGTGTTTAGAGGAGGGAGAGGACAGTCACAATAGGAGGTATCATCTTGGGAAGGGACAATTTGGGAATGTGAGGCTGCACAGAGTATCTGTACTCCTGAAAACAACTAAAAAAGAGGTCTAGAAACCTGTCGGATCACTTGCAACCAGGAAGGTTTTCTGGAGCTGGCATCTATCTTAAATGAATAACGAGGAAACTGCAGCTCAGATTCAAAGCGCCTGGGGACTAGGGACTTATGGTTTTAGGGCTCTGTTTTACACCAAGGCTACTGGGACAGAGTCCAGCTCAATGTCTAGTGACCCCACAAAGCCCACATGCCATGTAGATTCTGAAGCCTGGGTGCAGGTCAAAAAGATGCTTCCATTTTACAAACACGTGAATTCAGCCAAATTTTATAACAAGGGTTTGCATTCTCTGAGATTTTCAGATACTGGTGGCGATCAAAACTTAGAATCCTACTTAGGCTGACAAATGTTCATGGTTTAAGATAGAACTAGAAGTAAAACCCTAGTCCAGCCGTGGGCAAACTACAGCCCGCGGGCCGGATCTGGCCCGTTTGAAATGAATAAAACTAAAAAAAAAAAAAGACCGTACCCTTTTATGTAATGATGTTTACTTTGAATTTATATTAGTTCACACAAACACTCCATCCATGCTTTTGTTCCGGCCCTCCGGTCCAGTTTAAGAACCCATTGTGGCCCTCGAGTCAAAAAGTTTGCCCACCCCTGCCCTAGTCAATGAAGTAGAAACTCCCATTTTGAGCAGCGTGAATTATGCATCTTTTCCTGAACTGCCTAAAAAGAACATTTCATATTTGGATGAAGTAGCTTGGGCCCAGAGTGGCCTGAGGACTCGGCAAACAACTGAGCAACATAACCCTATCGCCAAGCTGCCTCGATAGCATCACAATCCTATTTGAAGTACAATCGCTAACATTACAGTGGTCTCCTTACCTTTCACGACATCAGCCACGTTGCAGGTGGGATCGATACTTCCAATGTGTTTAGGATGAGCAGGATTTGTGTCACCGCCAAACAAAAGCGCTAAACAAACACAGAAGGGTAGGGAGAGATTATAAACAAAGCAGGCTGGGATGGTCAAGCAGAGAAAAATGGAGGATTCTCGTGTTTGTAAGAATCATTTTAGCATCCACAGTGACTTAAAGTAACAGAATACGGAGTGGGGCAAAAGTGGGTTTACAGTTGTATGTGAAACACAGAGTTCATTTTTGTATTATTATTTATTGTTGTATCCTTTTCCATTATCAACAACTGTAAACCTACTTTTGCCCTACCCTGAATATATGATGAGGGGACAACGAAGAAGGAAGGATTGTCCTCATGTTGTCAGTAGCGCTCAGCAGGTCCTAAAGCAGTGACACATGCCAGGTGTCCAATCCTTTCTTCCTGACCCAATGTAACTTGGATGAAAAAACTTGCTTTCAATTTGACCCACCTTCTCAATACTACTGCGGACATTTAATCCAACATTCACTCAGTAGTTAGAAAACACAGCCTGCACATTAGGCCAGGCTTGTGAGATGTCTTCACTGTGAACATTTCAAATGCCTCCATCATGGAGATTATTTTTCAATGTTGTATACACAAATGATATTTGTTCCAGTATTTTTTTAACCCCAAAGTTTTAAATTTTTTTATCCTCACCCAAGGATATGTTTATTGATTTGAGAGAGAGAGGGAGGCAGAGAGAGAAACATTGATCAGTTGCCTGTTGCCTTCCGTACGCACCCCGACAAGGGGATCAAACCTGCAACCTAGATATGTGCCCTGACTGGCAATCGAACCCGCAACCTTTTGGTGTATAGGACGACACTCCAACCAACTGAGCCACCTGGCCAGGAACATTCAAGTATTTTTAAAAGTATAAATGCTTTCAAAATACACAAGATTGGCAAATTTGACTTCTGAACAAAAGCCAAAAGGAGCCCCAAAGGAAAAAGTAATCTAACTTCAGTGTTTATAGGTATATGTATATAACATTTATTTATTTTTGGTATAGTTGCTTTTAAATCAAACAAAAATTGGGAACAACTTAGATTTCACAAAAGGAGAATGCTTCAATAATATAGGGGAGATTTTAAATTATAAAAATGCTGAATATGGGCACTAGGCCAATACATAAAGTTCCAACTGATTGAGTGAAAGAAAATCAGAAGTGACAAGCTTAGTCCATGATCTAAAAACATGTACATATAGCCCGGCCAGTGTGGCTCAGTAGTTGAGTGTCAACCTATGAACCAGGACGTCACGGTTCGATCCCCAGTGTGGTGTGTGCAGGAGGCAGCTGATCAATGATTCTCTCTCATCACTGATGTTTCTCTCTCTCTCCCGCCCTCTCCCTTCCTCTCTGAAATGAATAAAAACATATATTAAAAAATAAATAAGCCGAAACCGGTTTGGCTCGGTGGATAGAGCATCGGCCTGCGGACTGAAAGGTCCCAGGTTCGATTCCGGTCAAGGGCATGTACTTGGGTTGCGGGCACATCCCCAGTAGGAGATGTGCAGGAGGCAGCTGATCGATGTTTCTCTCTCATCGATGTTTCTAACTCTCTATCTCTCTCCCTTCCTCTCTGTTAAAAAATCAATAAAATATATTTTAAAAAATTAAATAAATAAATAAATAAATAAAACATATACATATATACACAGACACAGATTTAGGTAAGACATAATAGTTATCTAAGTAGTTTAGTTAAATAGTATATAGGTTCTTTTTTTCCTTCAAATCTCCTATAAATTGTCATACTTTTTAAAAAATAATAAATTACCTTTATCATATCATCAGAGTGATATGCTTTGATTATTGTTGTGAAGAGTTATATATTTTACTTGTAACTAATATGATTTTTTTTCAATTACAGTTGACATTCAATATTATATTGGTTTTGGTACACAGCATACATTTCTATTTTTAAAAGCTATACATTTAGAACCAACCACATTTATTTTTTTATGTGCTCAGGCATGAATCAGCTGGCCAACAACACAGGCATCAGCTAGAATGAACTAAGGACTGTGTGCCTGCTTTGCCCTGATGGATATAAGAGCGACACCACCAATCTGGTGTCTCCTTGCCCATTGCCAGAGGGTCCAACCTTCATGTAATAGCTCAATAACATTCATTTATCCAAATAAATAAAATTAGTAAAATAAAGATACATTATCCATTTTATGACTCAGTAAAGAGGATGATTTAGACTCTAGATGTGTGGATGCTTTTTCATAAGAATTATGAAATCAGCCCGGCCGCTTGGCTTAATGGTTGAGCATTGACCTATGAACCAGGAGATTATGGTTGATTCCCAGTCAGAGCACATGCCCAGGTTGTGGGCTCAATCCCCAGTGTGGGGCATGCAGAGAGCAGCCAATCAATGATTCTCTCTCATCATTGATGTTTCTATCCCTCTCTCCCTCTCCCTTCCTCTCTGAAATCAATAAAGATGTATTTTTTCAAAGGAATTATGAAATCAGGCAAAGAGACAATGCTAAAAATAAGCCCCAACTTTTTTTGTGGAGAAAATTTTAGTTGCTTTTTTTTTTCTTATCTGCTTATCAGCCTGGAGAGTGGACTAAATCTCTCAGGATTATGGTTTGATAACTTGCTTAATCTGTTTTCACTGATCATTATGACATAAAAGACCAATTGCTCATATTGTCAACATGCCAATTCAATATTCCCAGAAACAATGTTTTTAAAATAAAAAAGGAAACCATCCAATAACCTGGAAAAAATACTAGAACATTCTCTGAGACACATAAAAGTGTTTGGAGATTAATACGGCGCCATTAAAGCTGGACCTTCGCCCCCATCAAGAATGGGACAGCAAAGGCTTAGCATCAAAAGCCTTTCAATGATTTATTTGAACAAAGAATACTAATGAATAGCTTTTTACTAGATAGGATTTACTTAGAAAAAAAACTTAACTAGGAATGAAATTTCTACAGACATAAATGCAGATCTGTAACAGAGAAACATATGGAAGAAATCACTCTGATTACCATTTCAAATCTGGACCAAAAGCCCGACTTACTGTGCTGGTTAATAAGCATGCGGAAGGAGATGCGGTTGGTATAGAAGCGATCCAGAAAATACTGGATGTTACTGCTAATGAACGGATCAAACCCAAACTTCTCCTTGTATTCAATCACTCCTTGTGCCATTGTAGGAACCACATCATTGTGTCTATTTCTGACTTGAATAAGAACTTGTAGAAAGCTGTGTGGGAGAGAAACAAAAGTAGTCAGTCTTTATATCTCATGGCTGATGCATAACCTCCCCAGTTCCATCTCTGGACTACTTATCTTCTGGTATTTCTATAGGTAGGGACATAATAATCATTATAGGCTACAAGGAAGAACTCATGGGAAACAGAAGTATTACCTAAGTTTTTGCCTGAAACTTTCTACAGAAATTCTTTCGGAGACACAAAAAGTAAACAGTTCCAGTAAAGAAAAAATGCTCAAATACCTTTTTAAGGAATCCACTGCCTTTTTGGATAAATGATCTATATATATAAAAGCCTAATATGCAAAGTGTCCCCTCAGGAGTTCGACTGGAAGACTGGGAGTTTGATCACTCGCTATGAAGTGCACTGACCACCAGGGGGCAGCGTGAAATGAAGGAAGGCTCTGGCTGGCAGCCAGAAGACCCTGATCAGCCCTGTCCGTCAACCAGGCTTAGGGACCCTACCCATGCAGGAATTTCGTGCACCAGGCCTCTAGTTACATATAACACAGGTTCTATAAATATTTGCTGAATAAATAATTGCAGAGCATATTATTTCTTCTGACAACATGAGGACAATCCAAAAAATTTTCCAAGAATTTATTATGGAGTTCCAAAGCAAAAGGTTCGGATGGTCGGACACTTAGCATATTAGCCTATTTGTTCAATATGCTAAGGAATAAATAATGTCAAACTTTTAAAGAGTAAAATTTTGAAATATAATTCTCATAGCAGTAAAATATAGTGATGAAATGTAGATATAATAAAGACAAAACAAACCTATTTAAGTATTGTGGTATATTACTGTAAAGATGCAGACAGAAAATGTATTATGGATGGTAAGTAACTAAGAAGAGAAAGACAAGTCAATGGAACCAATAAAAAGCTTGGAACCAGGATGAAGGGTGAGTGAGTATATGCATATAAAAATTGAGCATATCGATAAAGTGGCATTGCAAATCAGTAGGGAATCAATCAAATTACTTGGGACAGCTGCTTAACAATTTAGTCGCAACCCAATTTCCAGCCTTCAGCCAAACAGTGGGTTAAGAGATTTAAATGCAAGAGGGCAAAATCACATAAAAGATAAAAGAAAATCAGGTGAGAAAGTATATAACCTTGGAGTAAGGAAGGCTGTTCTAAATTTAATACCAAGGGCAGAAACCAGGAAGAAAGAAATTATATGACTGGGTAGAATTTCAGCAATTCTGTCAAAAAAAAAAACACAAGGGAAACTGGGAAAAGTCTATTTGGAAGAGTTACTATCCTTAATAAAAAATAAAAAAAAAGATGAGCCCCCCCCTCCATAGGAAAGGCAAGTAATATGGTATCAAAGGAGAATTACCAGAGGAAACGCAAATGCCAAAAACTTCCCCTTCACAAATAATAAAAGAAAAACAAATTAAAACAGTGCAACAGCTGTATTTAAGAGCTGTTCTTTAGAGCAGTGGTCGCCAACCTTTCGGACCTCACGGACCACCAGTGGTCCGCAGACCACAGGTTGGCGACTGCTGCTTTAGAGCACTGTTCGTAGTCACAAGAAAACTGTAAACCCTTCTAAAAGCCAAAGATAGGAGTTCAAATCCCATGACTTATCTTTAGATGGACTATTATGAAACTGAATAGTGCTGTAGATCTGTAACGTCACATGGTTATTTTTGTAAAAAAAAAAAATTTCATACAAATGCATAGGTATGCCTGGTTAAAAGTTGGGATGGAAGGAAAACGTTTAGAATAGTTGTCCCCTGGCAGTGGAAATGTGGAGTGACTTTCTTTTAAATTATCTGAATAGTCTTATTTTTCCCAATGATGAAATATGTCTGTAACAAATGCATACAAAGACAGCAAACCTGAGTAAATCAACTCTGAAATTAGGAGGTCATAATTATTCACAAGAAATTTTATGATGGACAATTTGTCCTTTACATAATGCTCTTTATTTTTTGTTTTGTTTTATTGTTAATCCATACAACAATATTTTTCCATTGATTTTTAGAGTATATTTTTCCATTGATTTTTAGAGAGAGTAGAGGGAGGAGGAGAAACATCAATGTGAGAGAGACACATCGATTGGTTGCCTCCCACACGTGCCTCGACCAGGCCCGGGATTGAGCCTCAACCAAGGTATGTGCCCTTGACCAGAATCAAACCAGGGACCCTTGTCCTCGGGACTATGCCCTATCCACTGAGCCAAACTGGCTAGGCCATAATGCTCTGTGTCTCAACTTATCTGAAAGGAGGAGACTTGCCTTCATGGTTCAGTTCTCAGCTACTTGCCCAATCTTCCGGGGCTCTTCTAAACTTATCTATATATATAAACAGTAAGTATGTTAAGTGTCCAACCATCTGACTGGTCGCTATGATGCACACTGACCACCAGGGGGCAGTCAATGCAGGAGCCGCTGAGCTGCAGTGACTTGGCAGTGGTGGTTCTCAGGTGATGCACCCCGAAACCAGAGAGGAGGGAGCCTGATTCCTCGTGGGGCCGAGCGATTCCACCTTCGGCCATGAGTTATGTTGTTGCTGGGGCACTGTCAGCCCCGAATCTGGTTTACTGCACACTTGCGTTTGCATTCCACACCCTGTACAACAGCAACTTTGCAGAGTGCCCTCTCGCACTCTGGGACCCCTCGGGGGATGTCAGAGAGCCGGTTTCAGCCCGATTCCCGCAGGCCAGGCTGAGGGACCCCACCTGCCAGAGGGAATCCGCTCACTCTGCAGATGCCTGAGAGGGACTGCGGGAGGTTGGCTCCTGGGCATGTCCGGCCCGTCTCGCCCAGTCCTGCCCTGCCGGCCACTTTCTAATTAATTTCCTTTCAATGTGCACAAATCTGTGCACCGGGTCACGTAGTCATTACATAAATGTGCTTGTCCTCTAAGCTACTTTCACTCTACTTAAATGATTTCCCTGCCCATGACTCCTATATAACCTCTCACTGAACACAAAAAACTACTACTATGAGTAACATGACTCACCTTCATTCTTTCCTTCACTATGGGCCCCAGGCTTCAAAAATCCCAAATATCCTAACTAGCTGCGTGCACGTAGGCAAGTTTCCAAAGCTCCCTGAGTGAGAGCTATTATTACAAAGATCTTGTACACACTGGACCCAGCACTTAGCAGTTTACAATGCAGGCTCACGTCCATAAATCACATCAGACTGACCACCTGTTCCAGAAACTGAGACAGGACTCTGGGAACCACACAGCAGAAATTGAGTATCACATACTTCCACAAATCTGTGTCCTAAAATTCGAAGCTAGAAAGAGGCCAGTCCTCATTTTTAAGATATCAGCCAAGCAAACTGTTACTTGCTAATGACTTCTGAGAAAACAAAGCTTCTGGATTGGATTCATTTAATTCAAAACCTTGAATGACAGCAAGAGTTGATAGTAATGCCCAACTGGCGTGGCTCAGTGGTTGAGTGTCGACCTGTGAACCAGGAGATCATGGTTCGATTCCCAGTCAGGGCACACGCCTAGGCTTCAGGTTCGATTCCCAGTAGGGGCATGCAGGAGGCAGCTGATCAATGATTCTCTCTCATCACCGATGTTTCTATCTCTCTCTCCCTCTCCCTTCCTCTCTGAAATCAATAAAAAATATATTTTTAAAAAACAAGTTGATAGTAAGAAAAACACTGCATCTGGAACTCTAACCTTCCTTCCATGTTTCACAGATTCATTGCACAAACACCTAGCCAAGTATAAAACAGGTCAATATTTTCCCCTTTATATTTTAATTTACAACTAAAGTTGACCTAACCACTCATGGCTTGACCCAGCAGTGCTGGCAGTATGGTACATGGCCAGGAACAATGTCCTATGAAAAAGGAAATGTGATTTCCAGATCCAGCTCTACTACTCACTAATGTTATGATCTTGGGCAAGTCACCTCACACCTTGACCTCAGTTTCCCTATCTGTGAATTGAGAGGGCTGGGTCAAATGCCTGGTGCTGAGGTCTTATATAAAGTGTTGTTTCTCTAGTTCTTTTCATGGAACACCTATATGTAAGGTGCTCAGTCTCACAATTGTGTGGACCAGGTTTCTACTTAGAAATTCCTCAGCACAACGGGCCTTCCATATGCATTCATTCATGTGTTTATGAAACAGGAAGAAAGTAATGTGAAAAGGATACTTCATTTCCTTGAGGGAAAGAGCCACACTCAGAGCTAGGGTTCATGTTTTCTGGTTAAATGAAAATGAAAAACAAATATTTCCCATCAGCATGAGAATTTAGTGGTCTTCATGCATAACAGCAGCAATAGAATCAAAGTGTCATATAAAAAGCACACTC
>NW_005871068.1:2824956-2845017 GCF_000147115.1 Myotis lucifugus | reverse complement strand
TCTTGCCAATCCATCAGAAGGCAACAAGAGAAGTATTATGAAGGCCTTCCTGTACTTATGCTGAACAGAAGGGGCAAGAGGGGACATGCTTGTCTGGTGCTGATCTTAGAAGAAAAGATTTAAGCTTTTCACTGGTCCTTCCTCAAGTGGCTAAATAGATGAACAAGGAAGAGCAAGCAAGAGTACAGATTTAGAAGACTATAAGACAGATTTGTAAAGAATAGTCAACTGCCACAGTACTGGTGGATCCAGGGGTGCAGATGACAGAGGTTAGACATATGGAAAAATATTTTTGTAAAGGATAATTCAAGCATTAATATGTTTCAGTGTCACGCAAAAAGTTTTAAATGCTTTTAGTGGAAAATTTCAAACATCTCTTTTGCATCACACTATTAAACCACTTAATCTATATGTAATAAAGCAGACTAGTTTTTGATTATAATTCATCAAGCAAAACTTTGAACTGTCTGTGGTAAATTATATAACCAGGAAGTAGTAATTTTAATGTAAAACACAGTTCAATGAATGATGCAATTCATATCTTAAGTAAATGTCCTTGTAAAATGTCACCAACTCAGATTTAAGGGAACAATATACAGCATGTCCAAAACATGTACACACACTTTAACAGCTGATAGCTCAACTGATGTTGCTTTCTTTTCAGCCAGACTAAGTTTTGAACAAAGGAAATTCATCCTAAAATGCTACTGGAAGTTTGAAAATGCAGTTGAAGTACAAACATTGCCTTTATAATTATTCAAAGTGTATATATATTTTTGGGGTTATCCCAAAAAATATATACACACTTTAACAGCTGATAACTCATTTAATTTTCACTCCATTTCAGGTTTAACTGATTTGATATAGTGGGTGAGGCTAGACTAAGCTTTGAACAAAGAAAATTTATCTGCTGGACTTTTTTATGGAGATACATAAAAGATAAAATTTTATGGTACAAAACCGGCAAGAGTTGACTAATTAAAGGCGCACAAATACCAAACAAAATGATTTTTTATGTTTGCCATTCCATTGCTTTACATGATCAGCAGTGCCTGGACCAGAACGGTCATCAGTTTGAAAAAAGGCATTGATAAAAAAATTATTCATTTCTGTAGAATCTTTTAAATTTTAAAATGAACTGTATGTTAATAAATACTAACTTTATAACCATTCAAAGTATGTATACATTTTGGGGGGACACCCTATATAATGCAAGAACTCCATCAGTGGCCAGGATTAATAATTTTAAATAGACTACATGAAGATTTTAAGATGTATCATAATATAATAAAAAGAGAAAAAATTGTATCACTGTCACAAATAACCTAGTTAGTTAGCTGTATGCAATATGCATCTGGATTGTTTGAAACTGTGAAAGTAAAGAATTTGTAAGTCTAAATAAATAAATATTTCTTAAAAATACTGTAAAGGACTGTGTAGATAGATTCATGCATATAAAGAGACCACTGCATTCTTCAAATGACCACTAGGTGGAACATTTACTGCAACATTTAGAGTGAGGGCCCGCACCAGTTCCCCATAAGCACAAAAGTATTAAGAATTAGATCATGTCATGCTAAGCAAAATAAGTCAGATGGAAGATGTCAAGTACCCTATGCTTTCACTCTAATGTGGGATATAAAACTGAAAGCAACATATGAACAAACAAGACAAACAAATGAAAAAAACTCCTAGACACAGAAAACAAACAGTATGGTGGTTGCCAGAAAGAAACGGGGTTGGGGAAAAGGTAGTAAAGAGTAAAGAGGAGCAAATATACGATGTAGGTAATGAACACACAATGGAATATAAAGGTGCTGTATTATAGAATTGTACACTTGAAGCTGATATTTTATTTAAACAATGTCACCCCAATATAGTTAATTAAAATTTTTTTAAAGAATTAGATCATGAACCATAATCTAAGTGTCATTATTCATTTTGTACTGTTATGTTTTTAACTCAATTTTTAAATTAAAAAAGGCAATGTTGAGTCATTCCACATTAAGAAACCTAATGCTTCCATCCAAATTATACTTCTTGATTCTCATTGACATGAGCTCCATTCACCAAACCACTTTTTACCTGGATCTTTTGACTTTTAGATGAGCTTGGTACCATACTTACTTATCTAAGACCTTTGGATCCTCAGGGCTCCTATTTTCATACTCCAAAAGTTCAAGGAAGCTCTGCATATACCTGAAAAAAGAAGACCTACTGTGTTAGCTGTCTACCCAACACCCATTTCTCCTTTCCCTCTTCCATAGAGTACCCCCCATTTTCACTCAAGGAACATCCCCTCCCCTCCCCCAAGCAGTTCAAGTGCTTCGGAAAAAGCCGATGCCACGCACAGCTCCTAGGGGGCCTGACTTTTCTCTGAGCAATGCTATTTCTATTGTCACTCATTCCTAATTAGTCTGGTAGTCCAGGTCTAAGCCTGTTACTGCGTCACATATCCCTGGGCACCGGGATTGGCTCAGGAATGGGCATTCTGTCTCAATGCAGAACAGTGACATAAGAAAGACCTAATGGAGGTCTCTGGGAGAGAAATCAACTTGCTCTGCTGTTGTAGTTGGCTGTGTGGATGCGAAGACTGGGACTGTTGCAGCTATTCTGTCACCAGGAGGAAATCCAGCCTGAAGGTGAAGCCAACACCATGGAAAGCAGGACCTTGAGAAGCTCATGACATCTCTGAATCAAAGCAACACCAAAAGCTCATCCTATGGCTGCATCTTATAGTGACAAACAAGCCAATTGTAATTGTTTCAGCCAGGTTTAGTTGAATTTCTTACAAACATACCCTAACTGACACACCAAACCTAGAGTTTAATTATCCAAAAAATTGCACATAAATTATAAGAAGCACATGTGTGACACTGAATTGTGCGCTAAGAACTTAGAAACCAGAAATAATGAAGGTTCCTTCTCAGAGTTAAATTCTCTTAAACACTCAGAAACAGCTTCAGAATTAAGAAGAGCTCCTCCCCATCTGCCTGGCCAGAGTGGCTCAGTGGTTGAGCATCGAACTATGAACCAGGAACTCATGGTTCTGTTCCTGGTCAGAGCACATACCCAGGTTGTGGGCTTGATCCCCAGTGCGGGGGGGGGGGGGGGTGTGCAGGAGGCAGCCAATCGATGATTCTCTCTCATCATTGATGTTTCTAGCTGTTTCTCCCTCTCCCTTCCTCTCTGAAATCGATAAAAAATATATTTTTTAAAGAATAGCTCCTTATCTCAATCAAGGCCAGTATAAGAAATAATGTGTCCAACATAAAGATCTAGAGAACACAGAAAAATGGGACCCAGGGTGGCACTTTACTGCAGCAGCTACATTCACACAGGACCTGCTGGATCCGGTGGGGATGCAGAGATTTCAATTACTCAGAGGTGTGTGATCTCTGCTTTGGATCTTAACATATCCTGAAAGAATTATCTCTTATTCTAATTATGTCTAACAATTAATGACACTAATCCTACTAGCCAGCTCTGATAGAGGATGAGGCTATTTAAGCAACTAAAAGTGACCATTAAGCACATACATAGATATAAATTATATTTTATTAATCAGCCTCACTTGACCTTTGTGACAATGCATAGTATATGTTCATCTCTGGGTATATTTTTTAAGTCTCTGGGTGGATAAAGCTATGGATTAGATAGTGCTAAAATCATCAGGTCAAACCATCCTGCAAAGGCCACTCTTAAGAGGGAAAAGAAATAACAACTAAACACAATGCACGATCCTGCATTGGTTCCCTAAATTGGGGGTAGGGTGTTCTATTAAAAAAAGAACACTATTAGGACAATTGATGAAATAAGAAGAAGTTCTACATATTAGAAAATATTACTGGATCAGTGCTAAATCCCCAAATTTAACATGCTGTGGTTTTCTAAGAATTGTTCTAAGTAGATACTTACTAAACTATTTAGGGGTAAAGGGTCATGATGTCTAGCATTAATGCAATGTTTCAGGAAAAAAATAACATGTGCATATATTATATATGTGTGTGCGTTATGCCATACACACACACACACACACACACACACACACACACACACACACACATATATACAGAGAGAGAATATGAATGAGAATGGTAAAACAAATGTCAAATGTTAGCAATTAGTGAATCTGGGTAAAGGTTTGTAATGGGAATTCTTGCTGCTAGTCTTGCAAACCCTTCTGTTAAGTAGGAAATTATTTCAAAATTGAATGTTTAAGAAAAGAAAAGGAGGAAATGACATGTGTGTGTGTGTGTTTGGAACGGCCATGGAAAAGAATGGTGAGGAGACACGAAGAGTTGGCACAGTAATTTGAGTCTATACTTTGCCAATAATTCACTTTGAAGCTCCTGAAGTACCTTTTAAATAAGTGATAATAAATATTTAACTGTCACTGCCACCAAGACCAGGGGACTTGAAAGTCATCTAGCCTGCCTAGAACCCCCACCACAGTAGCCCCCAATAGTGCTTATATACTTGCTTTTGGAAATCTCTAATGATGGCCTTGAGCAATAAAGAAGTCTCATGCAAACTTGCTGCTCTTTCTGAAACAAGCTATGCATTTAGTGTAGAAAGCAACTGACTATGAGATCGAAGCCATGGTCGCCATCTCTCCTGGGTTCCAGGGCCCCTGTGCTTCCCACAGGGAGGAGCTGCTGTGTGTCTGGGACAGGGACTGGACAGTGGATCTCCTAGACCTCCCAATAGAGTGTTTCTCTATTCTCAGCCCTAAGAATGTATTACAATTAATATAGGGTGGGCCAAAGTAGGTTGACAGTTGTGAGTAAGTGAAGCACAGAGTTTATTCTTGTATTATACTTTATTTTGTATTATATTATTTTCCATAGGAACAACTGTAAACCTACTTTTGCTTACCCCTGTATCACTGAGGAATGACTACTGAATGGCCATTCTCTTTCAGTAGCCTGGCCTCCACTGATCCTCTCAATGCAAGTTAATAGTTCCGTTCTCCTTGTGTCTGTCCACATCATTCCCTTCCCCTAAAATGCTCTCCCCGTCCCTGCCTGAGAGCACTTTTTGCACCTGGCGTCCCCTTCTCCCCCAGCCTTCTCCAGTGACTTCTACCTCGCTTTTATAATCGAGAGGAGACCTGCCTGTATTTCTCAAATATATGCAAATCCTTTTCTAAAAATGCACCTACTCTCCTGCATCCTACCACTCACTAACCTCACCCTGCTGACCTAGTCAGTGGTTTACTCACAAATTCAACTTCCTCAATTAAATAACACGTTTTAAACTCAGAGCTGTATCTGATTGAGCTTTGAGTGGTACTTATTACAATTTTTCATACTATTCACATGGCAAATGCAGCATAGCAAGTAGTGATATTTTTCCAATCCAAGGTCCCTTTACATGACTTAATGTGTTCTAAAAGAAGTACTGCCTTCAAGGAACTTCTTTGAAAGGAAAACAAGCCCTGACCGGTTTGGCTCAGTGGCTAGAGCATTGGCCTGCGGACTGAAGGGTCCCAGGTTCGATTCCGGTCAAGGGCATGTACCTTGGTTGTGGGCACATCCCCAGTGGGGGTGTGCAGGAGGCAGCTGGTGGATGTTTCTAACTCTCTATCCCTCTCCCTTCTTCTCTGTAAAAAATCAATAAAATAATTTTTTTAAAAAAGGAAAACAAAAGGAGCAAGGCTGAGACTTGATGGAAGCAATATCCCCATCTAAAGGATTGTAGACCTGCGTACATCGGTAACTGCATTGCTATTCCTCTCTACTTTTCTGTACTCTCCCATTTTTTAAATAAGCCATCACATTTGTAAGCAGAAAAACAAAATTTGAAAGGTGTCTTGTACAGTTTTAAAGTATTTTCATTAAGGCGATTTTAAACTGTCAGTTAAAAAGAAATCCTAATTTGCCTGGAAAACCCGGCTATCCCAAGTGACTCACTCCTACACAGGCGCTGCGTGCTCTTTTAGGGAGAATGGTTCCAATGCCAACTGTTCAGAGCACCATGGGAAGACCCATTTGAAGGCACATTATTTACTTACCAACTCTGGACCAATCCCACTGAAGGGCGGTTAAGCAAATTATCCGGCAGAAGATTAACTTCTCTCATGGTGTTAGCCAGGCGCACAGGAAGCTCCTTCCGTAGAAACATGTATGACGTTTTTTCACACGCATTGTCTCTCCCTATTCAGAGATGAAAAATTTTCCATGATTTACAATCTAATAGATGGAATAAATGGTGCCATGGTAGCAGTTACTGGTCGGGAAGAGAAAATTAAATAATCCTGCAACCTCTAGTTAAATTTTTATCCTCTGAAATAGCAAATTTAAGAAAATAATTTAATAAGAATAGCAAACGAACATTTATTCCAAGAGGCCACCTTGAAAGCAGTTTTTCTCCTTAACACAAATCTGCCCCTACTGTTACCAGTGGTGATCTAAAAGTGACCTGGGTCCTAGCCGGTTTGGTTCAGTGGACAGAGCATCAGCCTGTGGACTGAAGGGTCTCGGGTTTGATTCTGGTCAAGGGCACGTACCTGGGTTGCAGGCTTGAACCCCAACCCTGGTCGGGGTGCGTGCGGGAGGCAACCAATGGATGTGTCTCTCTCACATCGATGTTTCTCTCTCTCTCCCCGTCCCTTCCACTCCCTCACAGTGGTTCTCAACCTTCCTAATGCCGTGACCCTTTAATACAGTTCCTCATGTTGTGGTGACCCCCAACCATAAAATTATTTTCGTTGCTACTTCATAACTGTAATTTTGCTACTATTATGAATCGTAAGGTAATAATAATATGATATGCAGGATGCATTTTCAGGGGTCGCGACCCACAGGTTGAAAACCGCTGCAAGTCCAAAACTTATCAATGGAAAAATATCCTCAGGTGAGAATTAACAAAAAAAGAAAAGTGACCCGGGACATAATCTGGGTTTGTTTTTAAATAAACACTGTGGGAAAACTGCCAAGTACAAAAGTAGGAGAATATATAAATCGACTCTTGTTCAGAGGCATTTCCAGAAGGCAACAGATCCATTCATTCCACAAATATTCACCTACTATATACTGAGATTTTCTTCAAATGTGTTTTTTCAGGGACCACTCTGCCCCTCAGGGCAACAGCCACAGACCCCATGGCACCAATTAGAGTGCCTCATTATTGGTAACTTCTCAACGATTTATTGGAATAATACTTTCAGAAGTTTGTAGTTTTAAAAAAGAGTACCTGAAAAATCTCCGGTTTTGCCTCCTACATTCTAATTTAGCTTTCAAGGCAAATTCTTTGTACTCAGATACCATAATTATACACCAGCTTAAAGAGGAATACGTCCTTTTGTAGTTAGTTAATTAGTGAACCTAAAAATAAATACGAGATACCTGATTTTTTTAAACCTTTCTGTGGTTTTCCTCCTATAGGTTGCAAGTATTTTATCCTGTATATTAATGCTAGATATTCAGTTTAAATCAAAGGGTTCCAATAAACTTTTTAAAGTAAACTTACAAAAAAAATCCTTCTGGTTTTAATTGAGTGTCCTCTCAAAAGGGTTCTGTTTTTATACGTCTTCTGGCAGACTATTTTCCAGTTCTTCTTTCCAGTTATTTGACTTCACTTTTTCCCCACTTCTGTGGCTTTTCTACATTCCTTCATTTTGATTTTCTATTTTTATTCTGCATTTCTCTACTCTATGTTATTTAAATTTACCAATTAAATTATTCCCTAGTATCAATTCAGAAGATGACAGAGAAGTGGGTGAAGGACATGGAAAATTTTGCCTTTAGTGAACACAAATTAGTCATTGGCTTTAACACACTCATGTTTATTTCTTCAGTTCTTCTTCCTCATTTGATGAGCCTTTCGTTCTGTTCAGCTTTCTGTTTGTTTTTCCTACTTTGCCCTTCCATTGCAAAGCTGGAGACAATGTCTACATTTGCAAAAGGTATTATTGGCATTGCCTAGAAAAGTTCCAAATAGCTTTCCATTCACCAAGATATAGAATGGCCCTGGTTGGTTTGGCTCAGTGGATAGTGTTGGACTGCAGACTGAAGGATCCCAGGTTCGACTCCAGTAAAAATATATTTTTTAAAAAAGATATAGAGTGAATTAGACATAAAAACACAAATGACTTTTGATTTAATGCAGGGAGCCCTCTCAGTGGTGGTCGCCATAAGAAAGGAGCATTTGACTAGCCTTCTGAGAGCAAGAATAATAGTTCAGACTTATTATTTTTATACCTGGTTTCCAGAGTGACCTGTATTTCTGGTGAATCTTTAATACTCTTTTCGACTAATTTACAGGAAGCCAAAAAAGCCCACAATTATTTCTCCAGTTAATGAAGTGACCTTGTATCTTATAGTTAGAGCAGAGGGCTGAGAAACCTCACAGCCACATGTAGAATCTCTCCTGTCTGGATTACTTAAAGGCTATCTTTGTCCTTTAACACTTTCACCTTTAACACTTGGTGGGGGATAGTTTGGGAATAGTAGTAATGGAATGAGGGAATGGAAAAGGAGAGCAACGGAAAAATTATTAGCAAGGCATCAAAACCCAACAGAGTGAGCAGCTCATTCGGATAATGCTGCTTTTTCTAAATACTGTCAATGTATTTTTACCATTAACCATCTTAAAATGGATAAATTAACCGAGAAAATAGAATTTTCAGGGCAGCTCGTTGATTTTTCTCCAGTTGTAAGATTTCCATCTTTGAAAACATTGAATTTTAGAACTATATGTAGTTAATTCTTGGACTTACCAAGGCTAAACAATGATTAATTGAAGAGTCCTTCAGAGACACTGCCTGAAGTGTGAACAGAGAAGCTATCAACTGATTGTGAATATCCTTCAAAAGAATCCCTTATTTTTTTAGCTTCATTTATACTTTTAAAATGTTTGTTTTACTCCATGCCTAGAAGTACTATTTCACTGCCTGAAAAGTTTAGGTTTTCCTTTGTTTGTGAAAATTTATTCCTGAATATAAAAAGAGATCAAAATAGGTAGCAGATTTGGGGTCTACCAAACTTGAGACTGCTCTCAACTCCAGACCAGGCCTTGTTATTATTACTAACAGTGTTATTACTGATGTTATTGCTAACAGTGAGCCAGAAACTCCAGAGCCAAAGACTGGGGGTTTCACCCAGCCAGCATGGCTCAGTGGTTGAGCATAGACTGAAGAACCAGGAGGTCACATTCAATTCCTGGTCAGGGTACATGCCCAGGTTGTGGGTTCGATTTCTAGTAGGGGGCCTGCAGGAGGCAGCTGGTCAATGATTCTCATCATTGATATTTCTCTCTCTCTCCCTCTCCGTTCCTCTCTGAAATCAATAAAGATATATTTTAAAAATAAAGAAGAAGACTGGGGGTTTCACACACACCTCATTCCCCATCATATTCAATACCCCAACAACACCCATATATTACATGACTTCTTTTGGCCCAGTGTCTATTTTATTATGCTCACGATGTTGTGGGTCAGGGGTTTAGACAGCTCACTGGAGGGATGGCTTGTCTGGGACGTCAGCTGGGAAAACTCAAATGCTGGGGAAGTGACTAGACCATGGGCAGGGTCAGCGGGGCTGGAAGTATCTGAAGGCTTCCTACTCACAAGTCTGACCCTACAAGCGTTGCCTACCAGAGACTGCTGGGTCACCTGTCAGGGGGCCTCCTCACAGCATGGCAGCCTTGGGCTAGTTGGATTGGGTTTAGTAAACAAGGTGGAAGCTATTTGGCCTTTTATGCCCCAGCCTCAGAAGTCACACGGCTAGCCCCCTTCTGCCATACCCAAGCAGTCACAGCAGTCACAGCCTGCCCGGACAGACTCCAGGGGAAGGGGATCGGACTCCCCCTCTTGATGGAGGGCTGGCAAAGGCCCATCACAGAAAAGCAACATCATGGCCATCTTTGGAAAAATGACACCCGCCTAAGATGTTCACAAGAAGGTGTAGATTATTTATTTCTCAAATTGCATTTTTAAAAATATTTTTTATTGATTTCAGAGAGGAAGGGAGAGGGAGAAAAATAGAAACATCAATGTTGTGAGAGTATCATTGATTGGCTGTGTGCCCTGACCGGGAAATCAAACCAAAGCCATGACCTCTTGGTTCCTAGGTCGAAGCTCAACCACTGAGCCACACAGGCTGGGCTCTCAAATTACATTGGCATTTATTTATCTTAGTTTCTTTCTTTCTCGCTGTGGACTTCCCTCAGATGGCTGGTGGTCCTTGCTTACTTAGTCATGTTTGAGAGTGAAGCAACCTAAAGATTGACTAAGTGAGCACCCAAAACTCCTGATTACATAGGGCTTTTCGGTGGGGGTCCTAACATCACCCCAACTTTCCTAATCCTTCTTAAATAGTTTATTCAGGGATGCTAGAGAAGAACCTCCCTTTTGCCCTTTACTTTGCCTCAGGGTAACTGCCTGCCTAATAAAGTTTTGATGGTTAGAGTGGAGGGTGACCCTTCTGTTTGAAGACTTCCAGTTCATTCTGCAGCATGATAACTGTATCACAGTGAAGAATGAATGGGCTGTGGGGGGAGATAAAAAGCAAACATAGTAAGTCCCCACTTAATGCCTTCAGGAGGTTCTCCAACTTTTGGTGAAACAGATAATAAAACCAATTTTACCACAGGCTAACTGATACAGACAAGAGTTAGGTTCCTATGGTGTCTCATCAACATTATAATGAAACAACATTATTCAAGGACCTGCTGGATGGCACAGTTAACTGGTGAATCTAAGTGCTAGACATGAGTGTTAACTGTATTGTCCTTACAACTTTTCCTAAGGTCAGAAATTTCTCTAAATAAAAGGTCTGGGGGGAGGGGGACATTAAAAATAACCTAAATATCTAACAACCTAATATCTAGACAATAAGGCAATAGTAAAATAAATTACAATAGTGTATCTTTACATGGGGAAATATGAAGTTATTAAAAAGTGTTTGTAAAGAAAAACACAATCTTCTAAAAAAGGTTTTCTTGGCCCTAGCTGGTTTGGCTCAGTGGGTAGAGCGTCGGCCTGCGGACTGAAGGGTCCCAGGTTCCATTTAGGTCAAGGGCATATGCCTGGGTTGCAGGCTCGATCCCCAGTAGGGGGCATGCAGGAGGCAGCCTATCGATTTTCTCTCATCATTGATGTTTCTATCGCTCTCTCCCCATCTCCCTTTCTTCTCTGAAATCAATAAAAATATATTTAAAAAATAATAATTAACAAAATAAAAAAGGTTTTCTTGTAACTATAATCAGTCAATTTAAAAAAAAAAACTACTACAGCCATGCTGTTCTTTTAAAAAACATGCGAAAAAGATCTCATACATGATGTGCTACTATAAGCAGGCCTTCCTAATGGTGTTTGAAGCCTGTGGTACGTACCTTCATGTGATTATTTGTATTGTCATAGGAATCAAGTTTACAGGGTGACTGTGGTAGAGTCCTTATAATGAAAGTAGGAGAGGGTTGTGGGTTGTGGATCCTTCCCTGAAGGGCATCTGTGTCTGTGCTGAGGGCAAATGAGTGATTCCATCAGTGCCTTGATCCTCTCTTTAGAAATCCTGTTTGTTTTACTCTTTTGAAAGATATATGCTCATAAACAGACTAGTGAGAAACCTGCCCCACTGTGTGCCAGTTAAGGCCAAAGCAAGTTGTACATGGATTTCATTGAGGGCCCACAATTTGTGCCCACCCCTTGGGCAATCCCTCTGCCATTGCCCAGAATCACTGAGATCTATATCCTGTAGGTCCCAGTATACCTCAGAAAATGGAAGTCCATTAGCACACTTGGCACATTGCAGGTGTTTAATATTTACTGATTAGAACTGAAAATTAAAATACCTAGTAAACTTACTATAGCAAATAAAATTCAGTGGTTCAAGCTAACTTTTGCTGGTAATGGTAAATTCCTCTTATAGACAGATCATTGCATTCTGTATACTATTTGGTTAGGGGTATTGAAATCCTTAGAGTTAGAGGGGAAGAGCCAAAAGGTAGACAGGAAAGTGATAATATGGTGGCAGTAACTGTCAATATGATATGTCTGGCCAGAGAGTGGATAGAATAGGCATGAATGTTGAGAACTGATATCACAAATAAGCTATGACCATTAAGAACATGTAAGTAAAATCAATCGTAGTTAAAGCCACACACAGATCCATATCAACCTAATTCCAGAGAGGGTTAGGATCTAGTCATAACTGTCAATATAATATGTCTGGCCAGAGAGTGGATAGAATAGGCATGAATGTTGAGAACTGATATCACAAATAAGCTTTGACCAGCAAGAACATGTACGTAACAATTGTAGTTAAAGCCACACACAGATCCATGGTGAGTTACAGGATGTCTTGGTTAGGATCTAGTCGTGAGGGTGGATTGGTGAGTTACAGGATGTCTTGTTGTCATGGAAGCAGGAATAGTTAAGTAAAGGTCACAGTGTACTCATCTTCAAGGTTAACTGAGGCAAAAAGTTAACCATTCCAGTGAATGAAAAGGATCCAAAGCCAATTACACTCAAAGCACAAATGAGCTGAAAGTGCTTTGTTTCTTGGAAAATGATCACTTTATATAGCTGGGAGCTTCAGCCAATAACCTTTAAGATAATTAATACTGGAGATCAAGAGCACCCTACGCAGTTTTTATTCTTAGCAGAAAGCTGATTTCATTCAGGAAATGCTGTGTCACTAATTCCCCATAATAAAAGCATAGCCAACATCTATAGAGCACCTACCATGTACCACGCACTGTGCTGCACTTCTTAATTTCATCAGTGCAGCAAGCCTATGATTAGATGCTATCATTTCCATTTTGTGGAAAAGGTCACTGGCGTGTAGTGGGATTAAGTGATTAGCCCAAGCTCCCACTGGTGGTAGGCACCACAAAGCAAGACTTGAGTATAGTCTACACGTAGATTGCTTCTCATATCCTCAGAGACAATAGGCAGACTAACGAATGGTGGTGGTCTTCAGAATAAGAATTACTTCAGTGTAAGTAAGTAAGCAGGTATCCATCTAACAGTTCAGAAATAACACTAGATGACCATTAGATTATGCGATTTCCTGACTGTCTAATGGAACAAATTTAGACAAAACCTCAGCATTACTAAAACTCTGTTTGCTATAAAGAACTGCATTCTGGCAATGGTATATTATATTGAAAGAAACGGTATATTATGTTGAATGAAAAATGCAGAGGTTTAAAATTCAGGTAGATTGAGCTTTTAACTGTGGTTCTGCCTCTAACTTTGCTGCTCAAGATACTTAAGTCATCTAAAGTTAACATCTTCACCTAAGAAATGGAAACATCTACTTCATCTGGGTGTTATGAGAATTATAGCTACCTCTTCCCATCTCACTATTGTATCTTCTAGAGATTGGTACAAAAAAGGTAAGCTGCCTGTGCCTCCAAAAAGAGTAATTTCTGGCTCACTTTGGAAGAGGTGGCCAAGATGTTATGTCAAGAACTAGCTGATGCTTTGGACAGTCTCTTTGTTACCTGGGGCTTCTACTTTGCCATGTGTGAAACTGGGGAGTTTGAATAGATGATCTCTAAGCTCAAGCTCCCACTGAATGAATCTAAGAGAAGATTTTGGTTTGTCCTACATCAACCTTGCCTAGTAATACACATCTGGGAACAACTCTGGAAAGCATTGATAGGAGTATGCAGCCACGGAAAGGAGCTAAAAATCAAGGAAAAGGGTAATACACATTTATATTTGTTCTATTTGTGTCCCCCATCCAGAAAGCCTCCAAGGACACTTTGAATAAAGGACAATTCAGTTAACACCTCACATATTCCCAGAAACCACCCCTATTACACAAACAGGTAGGGACAGCAGGAAAGCATGCCACAAACTCACAGGATTCATACATTTTGACATAGAGCTCTTTGTTCATAGCCTTTGGGTTTAAGCAAAAAGTCTCATCAGAAATAGCAATAAATTCTGGAGGGATTTAGGTGATAAACCTGACCATGATAAAAGTACTGGAAAAGATTGAATGTATAAAAACTTGGACTGTGCGCTAAATAAAAAGGAAACCAACCGTCAGTGTTAACCTATATGTACATGGGCAAAAGCAGGAAGGCTATTGTAAAAAAAAATGGATGGAAGAATTGTAAGTGATATTCTTTGCAAATGCCTTTAATTGTATGCTTTGATAATTACCAAAGAAGGGAACACAGTGGGAAACAATATTTACATAGCACAAAAGCTCACTATGCCAGATAGACAAGGAATTCATGCAAGTGATTAAAACTCCAGGTTCCAGTTACTAAATGGCCAATGGTGCTTTACATACAACAAAATGTAGACAATAAACCCACATGGGAGGGTGGAAATACATCTTTTAGTTTCTATGTTACCTATAACACAATTAAAATCTTAAAACCTCATTTTGGCAGGGCTGTGGAGAAACTGGTACACTTAAAACTTTAATGATAGCCCTGTAGAGTAAAGCTATAAGCCCTGGATGGTGTGGCTCAGTTAGTTGGGTGGCATTTGAAAGGTTGCTGGTTCCGTTCCTGGTCAGGGCACATGTGTGGATGTGGGCTCAATCCCCAGTAGGAAGCAGTGATTGATGTTTTGCTCTCACATCAATATTTCTCTCTCTTACCCTCTCCCTCTCTCTAAAAATCAGTTTTTAAAAATCTTTAAAATTATTTCCCAATATTCTAAAAAAAAGAGAGAGCTATAAAATTCCCTAAGCCTTTCACATGGTAATTCCACACACCATATAGGTAAACTACCAATTACCTGGAAAAGTCTTAGCTATCCCAAAAGCCACACTCCTGAGAGCCAAGGTTTACTGTTAGTAGCAAAGGGGAGAAAAGGAGCTTTATAATTTAAGTGCAAATGAAGAGCAATCACTTCAAGCTTCTTCAACAGGGAACTGAATTAACTTAGTTTAGAGGTCACAAACTTTCTGTAAAGGGCCAGATGGTCAACTTTTTTGGCTTTGTGGGCTAAACCATCTCTGTGACAACTACTCAACTGCTGTTGGGGAGGGAAAGAAGCAACAGACAATATGTAACAAACAGGAATGACTGGGTGTTCCAATAAAACTTTATAAAACCAGATGTTTTCAAAATCCATAGAGTGTACCAAAGAAGGAACCCTAAAGTAAAATATGGACTTTGGGAGGTAATGATAGATCAATGTGGCTTCATCAATGGAAACAAATGTCCCACGCTGGTGAAGGATGTTGATATCTGGGGAGGGGAGTTACCTGAAAACTCCCTGTACTTTCTGCCAAATGTTACTGTGAACCTAAAACTGCTCTTAAAAATAGTCTATCAGTAAAAAACAACAGGTGGCTGGCCCTCAGGCTATTGTCCCATAACCTCTCTTAGAGTGCAGTATTCTGAAAACAAGAGGATTTGCCCAACTCTGAAGCCAGATTATCAGGGAGGTA
This sequence comes from Myotis lucifugus, assembly GCF_000147115.1. Taxonomy (NCBI): domain Eukaryota; kingdom Metazoa; phylum Chordata; class Mammalia; order Chiroptera; family Vespertilionidae; genus Myotis; species Myotis lucifugus. Next base: position 2,829,649 of record NW_005871068.1, on the reverse strand, counting down.
AAACAACTGAATGCACATATACTATTTTTTTAACTTTTATTTATTGATTTGAGAGAGAGACTGATTTGTTGCATTCTTTGGTTGATTCTTTTATGTGCCCTGATCTGGAATCGAACCTGCAAACCTTGGCATATTGGGACGATGCTCTAAACCAGTGGTTCTCAACCTTCCTAATGCCGCGACCCTTAATACAGTTCCTCATGTTGTGGTGACCGCCAACCATAAAATTACTTTCGTTGCGACTTCATAACTGTAATTTTGCTACTGTTATGAATCGTAATGTAAATATCTGATATGCTATGTGTTTTCCGATGGTCGCGACCCACAGGTTGAGAACTGCTGTACCAACTGAGCTACCTGGCCAGGACCAGTATTTTTTTTAAAGGAAAAGTGGAACCCTGGCTGGGTCTGTTGGTTGGAGCATTGTCCCATACACACACACACACACAAAAAAAAAAAGGTTGCGGGTTCGATTCCCCATCAAAGGCACACACCTAAGGTTTTGGGTTCAATCCCCGGGTTGGGGCATGACCAGGAAGTAGCCGATGGATGTATGTCTCACACATCGATGTTTCTCTCTCTCCCTCCCTCTCTCTAAAATTAATAAAAACATATCCTTGGGTGAGGACTTAAAAAAAAAAAAGGAAAAGTGGTGGTATTTTCTGATTCTACAAAACCAAAATTTTCCAAATCTTGCCAACAGTGTGGTCAATTTCCCAACGCTTAATGGGAAGAAACCATTCAGTCAACACTAGGTCAGTTTAAGTGTGTTCACGTCTCCCCTTCAAAAGTACACAAAAGGGCAAAGATGTGGAATGAAACCAGAGCTACACTTTTAGTACCCAGAGTCTGATAAAACCAGGTTATGTTGAAATCCAGCCCTACCAAATCAGTAAGACCCAAAAGGCCAATTCTTTTTTTCAGCTGAAAGGCTGGGCAAGATGCATGAAGCTAAATGAAATTGTTATCTTCCCCTTTAATTCTGAGTAGCTGGCTTGTCTCCCAACAGGTTAGTCTAATTCTTGGCAACTCCTCACAGTAGAAAAACCCTACTGCTTACAGGAAAGGTGTGTCTTGTGCATTTATGTAAAGGTACAAAATAAAAACACCCAGAAACAGAAAGTGATTGTTTTTCCCTTTTCCTCCCACAATTAAAAAAAATACTTATCTTCTCCAGAAACAAAATTCCTATTCTCCCCTGGCTTTAAGGAGCATAATAACTTAAAAACCCAAGACTTTTTGAAGAGCAATCATTTGGAACTAAAGTCAACTTCTCAGTGGGTATCAGAATCTTAAAATACTTTCTCAAGGAAAACAGAGGTGGCTGGGCCCTTAAACCTAAAAATAGTAAAACCTGGGAAAATGGCTGCTACCTTCTAATCGCTAAAGGCTCAGAGGTTCACAGAACCAGTGTGATTCTGGTAGAAATTTTTTCTGTGAAGAGAAGGCCGAGTTGTCAGACAACCTGCTTTCTGGTGGTTTCATTTGGGAGATGCCATATTTAAACGTGGGGACATTATAGAAGTTTAAACTTATATAACAACTGCCTCAGTTAAAGTGGCATGGTGTTTAATAACCTTTATATGGAGTCAGTACTCGCCCTTTATGGAGCGCCCACTCTCTGCAGAGAGCAAAACATCTGAGGAAGCTGTGAGAGGTCACAAGGAAGGGGAGATTCTACCCTCTGCAAAGAAACAGTTTAGAATAAAATGAAATAACAGAAGCCAGGTGCAAATGCCTTTCATACAAAGAGTGCAGCAATGCAAAAGACTAAGTGCAAAGGAGCTGGAAAATAAAACAAATATGAAGTTAAGTCTGCAGGGAGGGATAAAAGTGATTAATCAAGGAACCAGAAATGGACAGGGTGAAACTGAATGATGTAAAGCACAATGAAAATGTGAATCATTTCCTATGAACTCATTCAAGATTCTGAAGGTTCTAATTTAATTTTTCGTAACAGTCTAAGTTCTCCTTTTCTTAGATCAGTAAGAGAACTTGTGAAACATTTATTTTTTACATTTATTTTTCCTTTTTTGATGTCTGTTTTATGTATTCCATTTTTTCCTAATTGGAACATTCCTCGTAATAGCCATTGTAACATTAGATTATAATTTCCTTGAGGGATCGCAGCGGTTTGGTAGGACCTAGCTGTAATAGTTTAGCCCACATTTGTGTCTGGCCATATTCTGGAGCTTCCAACCTGACAGTTACCAAGCAGAGTTTTTAGGACATAAAATGTTAGGTTGTCTTTAAATAAGATTTTGTTCTTTTTCTTGCATCTTTCTTCTTAAGTGCAGGACAATTGTACTTCCAATGTCCTGATTTTTACAATATCTGCAAATGTCTAAAGGCAACAGGAAAGAGTCTGAGTAGACTTGGATTTTTGTTTTAAATTTTGTTTTAATTTCTGTTGCTTCATCTTATTAAGGGAATCTTAATGACTAGCTATTATAACAAAGAGACAACTAAGAAAAAAACTTCTTTTAATTTAGAAGTTTTTCAATTAAAAGGATCCAGTGTCTGGCCTTGACAGTAGGATCTATAGTGACTCAAACTGTTAGCGGTGAAACAACACCAGAGGTGAGACCTCAGTCCAGCAACCTTGGTATTTGAGTTCTAAGAAAGGATTCAGAGTCAAGACTCCAATTATAAGAGAAAGTTTCTTTAGAAAGTCACACAAGTAGAAAAGGTGAGCCAGCTGGACTTCATGGGCTCAGGAAAAAAGTTAAGAGAGGCAAAAGAAAGGCCCTTAGAGCTTAGGAAAAAGACCAAGGTAACATGCCTGGGGGCGGGAAGAAGAGAGAGAAGGGAAAGGTTCAAGCAGTCTCCAGAGAGAGCACCTGGGGAAAGAAGAAGGGAAGACACTGATCACTAAGAGAACTTTCAATTCATAACAACTACTTAACAGAAAGACCTCAAACTTTTGCAAATATAACAAAGAACTACCATAACATTAACTGCCCAAAACAATAAATCTGTCCCCAAATTCTGAGAGTAACAGGTTTCAAGAAAAAAGAGGAAAAGTTATATTGAGAAATAAAATCAATAAATGTTTATTCTGACCATTAAAAAATGTTATGTTCCTCTTACTTCTAGTAAAAATTAATATATATGTCTGAAGCTGCACTGTCCAATAGAAATATAATGTCAGCCACATATGTAATTTTAAACTTCCTCGCAGCACATTAACATAAAAAGAAACAGGTGACATTTTTGACATTTTATTTAACCTAACCTCTCCAAAAGATTATCATTTCAACATGGAATCAATACAAAAATATATTGAAATATTTTACTATTTTTATATTAAGTCCATGAAACCCAGTGTGTATCTTATACTTAAAATCTCAATTCAAAGCTAAATTCCTATCAGAAATAACTGACCTATAATTAGATGTCATCAAATTTATAGTTAAGATAGATTCACATATCCAAATTGTTCCAAATACACTTAAAAGTTTTCCAATTAACTGAATCAAGTATCAGTTTTAAATTTAAGTTGCAATTAAATCAATTCAGTTTCTCAGCCACACTAGCCACATTTCAAGAGCTCAATAGGCTCAAGTGGCTAGTGCTGACCATACTAGACAAAGAAGGCTAAAGAAATAAATAAGATATATTTAGTAGAAAATTAAGGCATTAAAAACAGAAAGGAAACAAAAAGTATAAATGTTTATCATAGCAGATGACAGATCTGTCATATCAATAAATATAAATTGGTTAAACTTAATCACATAAAAGAAAAAGTTTTTTAATATAGTTTTATTGATTTCAGAAAGGAAGGGAGAGGGAGAGATAGAAACATCAATGATGAGGAGAATCATTGGTCGGCTGCCTCCTGCACGGCCCCTGTGGAGATCAAGCCCACAATCCAGGCATGTGCCCTGCTAAGAATCAAACCCAGGATCCTTCAGTCTGCAGGCCGACACTCTGTCCACTGAGCCAAACCAGCTAGGGCAAAAGAAAAAATTTAATGCACAAAGCAAAACCTAATTTTATACTGTATTTCAAGGCAATATTATAAACAAAGTAATTCTGAAAAAAAAAAAAAAGAATGGCGATGCACTACCAGAAAATATAAACAAGAGGAAAATAGGGATCTAGATCCCAATGTCAAATAAGGTTGAATCCAGACCAAGAAGCATTAAACTAGTAAAAGGAGAGCACTCTATTGCTAAATGGTACATCTCACAACGAGGACATAACAGTTAACAATATCTAAGCAGCAAACATCACATTAACAAGCATAGAGCAAAAACCATAGGCAATATATGAAGAAATAAAATCATGTTATTAGGAAACTTGAACTTCTCTTGGGCCATGACAGATCAAGTAGATTAAAAAAATTAAAAGTAGAGCCCTGGCTGTTTTGGCTCAGTGGTTAGAGTGTTGACCTGCAGATGGAAGGGTCTGGGTTCAGTTCCCAGTCAAGAGCATGTACCTGGGTTGCAGGCCCAATCCTGGCCTGGGTCAGGGCATGTGCAGGAGGCAACCAATCGATGTGTCTCTCTCCCTCCCCCCGCCCCACCAGTCCCTCCCTTCCACTCTCTAAAAATCAATGGGGGAAAAATATCCTCGGGTGACGATTAACCAAAAAAATAAATAAAAGTGAAAGTAGAAAAAAGTTAAACAACATAATTAATATGGTAGATTTGGGTTATGCTCTCTTCTCTGTAACCTGTGAAGAAAGCAT
>NW_005871068.1:2818538-2824493 GCF_000147115.1 Myotis lucifugus | reverse complement strand
ATGTCTGAATCAATAAAAAAATATATATTTTAAAAAAGATAAAAAAGAACATTCACAAGAAATAACCAAATATTGGGCTACAAAATAAATGTCAATAAATTAAATAATGATTCAGATAACATTCTCTGATCACAATGCAACAGAACTAAGTATAAAGAAAATTAGGGCTATAAAACTGTAGCTAAACAACAGAGCAGAAGGGAAAGTCACGATAGACATTAATGAACTAGAAACAAACGTCATAAGACTAATCAACGAATCCAATCACATAAGCCACCATCTAATCTAATCAAGAAAGGGGAGAGGAGAGAACAAATATAAAATAAAGGGGAAAGAGCCAGAGAGAAAATTAAGACTGATAAGAGACTACTATCTCAGCAATGAAAACTGACTTTGCATCCCAATGACCAGGATAATTTTCTAGAGAAATACATCAAAATGATCAAAATAGACTCTAGAAGAAACAAAAAAATCTATACAGATACAATCCCAAAAGTTGTCAAAAAACAATAGACCCCAAAACAACTAGGTTTAAAAGGTTTCAGGGAGGATTCTAACAAATCTTTAAAGAACAGATCATTAGAAGGATAAATTGGTCTGAATATAGAAAAAAATTATTTTTTTCTGAAACTAGCATGACATTGATAAGAAAATCTAACAGACTGCTCATACACACAACATCTATAGACAAACAGCACCTGGATAGCAATATAATGAACCCAGGAATGCATCATATTATTCTCTCTCTACTTCTGCATGTGTTTAAGATTTTCCATAATAAAAAGCTAAACTAAAATGCTATCTAGACACCATTTTCCACTTACCCAAAGTTTGACAAGGTGGTGAATGTGTAGGAACACAGGACCTCTCAAACTTCTAGTGAAGATAAAACAGACAACCTCTAAGGAAGGCAGGTTGACAATGTTTATCAAAATTTCATGTTGCACAGGCCCTTTGATGTAGTAATCCCATGTTTAGGAATGTGTCCTATATATACACACTCATCCATGCACGAAATGCTGACCGTAATTCACTATAGCACTGGTTGTCATAGCAAAGATTCAAAACAACCTACTAGCCATCGACAGGGAGTTGGCTAGTGAATTATATAGCACACTCATATAAATAGATTCTCCAAAGCCATAAAAAAGAAGATCTGCTGATACAACTATGGAAAGCTCTCTACGGTATTCAGTTTAAAAAGCAAGTTACAGACAAAAGTATAAGCTGCTGTTGGCGCACAAACAGGGAGGCTAGCGGCCAAAAGTGGAAAACTGACTTCTCTATGTCCTTTTGCACCTTTTGAATTTGGAACCATGTGACTATAATCACAGACCACAAAGAAAACGTCATTTTTCAAAATCCCATCCTTTAGAAGGCACTATTGCCATTATAAACTCTTGATCCATTTAGACCACTTGCTATTCTTCCTACACTTTGCAGAGTGGAAGGACATATTTCAAGTAAAGGTTGAGTTCAAGAAACTTTTATCATTTTAAAGGGCAAAGAGCCCAGCTGGTATGGCTCAGTGGTTGGTGTCAACCTATGAACTAGGAGGTCATGGTTTGATTCCCGGTCAGGGGATATGCCCAGGTTGTGGGCTTGATCCCCAGTGTGGGGCCTGCAGGAGGCAGCCCATCAGTGATTCTAATCGTTGAGGTTTCTCTCTCTCCCTCTCCCTTCCTCTCTATTTCAAAAAATAAAATACAGAAAAAAATAAAGGGCATAGAGAAAAAAAGGCACACAGATGATAGGGAGACAGCACTGTAGATCCAGATCATCTAATTCAGGGGTCCTCAAACTACGGCCCATGGGCCACATGCAAATACAAATATTGTATTTGTTCCCGTTTTGTTTTTTTACTTCAAAATAAGATATGTGCAGTGTGCATAGGAATTTGTTCATAGGTTTTTTTTTTAAACTATAGTCCGGCCCTCCAACGGTCTGAGGGACAGTGAACTGGCCCTCTGTTTAAAAAGTTTGAGGACTCCTGATCTAATTAGTGGTTTTCAACTCTGGTTATGCTTTAGAACCCGGGGATCTTCTAAAAATGCTAATACCCTGCACCCCTCCCCAGACCATTTATATTAGAAGTTGAGGTGATGGGACCCAGGTATGCAGACCACTGATTTAAATACTTCACAGCAGTGGTCCTTAACAGAGGGTGATATTGCTCCCCCAGGGGACGTGGCACTCTCAGGAGACCTGTCTGGTTGTCACACCTCGGGGGTTGGGTTTGTTCCTGGCATCAAGTGGGTAGAGGCCAGGGATGCTGCTTTAGTAAATGCGCAGGACCTCACCCCCAGGACAGTGACCTGTCCCAAAATGTCAAGAGTGCTGAGGCTGATAAATACTCCTGTAAAATAAAAGCACTGCTTCATAAGATCATATAGGTTTCAACCAATGTCACCCCAATAAATTTAATGAAGAAATAAAAAAGCACTGCTTCTGAAGTAACAACCAGTTCTAGTCTGCACTCTTAAACAAGGAATTGGTATAATAAAGCTGTTCCAGTGGCCATTGAAGCAAGAATGTACTTGTTGACATGGTTCTAACAAATACTGAAGCATAACATTCTGTGTATGTCCTTTCTCTGGCCCCTGTCCAGTTACTCTAGTCAAACATTTATGTACCGTTTGTAAAGTAGCCAGGGAGAAGGTCATAAAGTTCACAAAGTGGCAGCGTGTGGGTCAGCACGGCCCATGCATCTATTTCATTGGAGCCGTAAGTTTTTAAAAAATACATTGAACTGCCCGAACGGCATGGCTCAGTGGTTGAGCATCGACCTATGACCCAGGAGGTCATGGTTCGATTCCTGGTCAGGGCACATGCCCAAGTTTCGGGCTGGGTCCCCAGTGGGGGTGTGCAGGAGGCAGCCGATCCATGATTCTCTCTCATCATTGATGTTTCTATCTCTCTCTCCCTCTTCCTTCATCTCTGAAATCCTCTTCCTTCTTCTATATATTGAACTGGCGCCAATCAGCTGCCCCTTCTGGAGCCAGCATACACCTGGGAGTTTGCCCCTACCTGACTGACTCATTTGCCCCTCCCCTCCTAGTTTTTGAAGCATTTGAGGTGCCCTCCCCCCCCCCGCAGTCTTCTGTAATCATACACAGGCAGGAAGCCTCTATTTCTCCCTCCTCACCTTAAAAAATACCCCCACACCCATTCTAAACTCTAAAGCTCCCATATCACTTGCCAAAATGGAACTAGCTTTATGACCTTTCTAGCTTCTTTCAGGAGCTAAAGAACTAAGAGAAGGTATTCTTTGAGATGGTCTTTGTATGGCAACTCTCTTCTAGTTGTTATCATCAAAGGTAGGCTGTCTGCCACCCAATTCATCTCTGGGTATTACAAACAAGCTTTAGTTTCTAAGAAATTCCACTACTGTACAATTCTGTATAGCTCTTCTGGAAAATTCCTTATAAGGAAAAGACTTCAATTACTAGGCTTCTTCCAGTATCCTAGATTAGTGTATCCCTCCACCCCTCCCAAGACAGGTCAGAGGCCTTTATGTGAAATGTCCATCAAATCAAAAGATTAGGTAATTTTCTTTTCAACAGCTCATCCCTTTTCCTTTGAAATTACAATCACAGAGTTTTGGAGCTGTGCTTTAGAGATTACCTGGCATAATCCACACATTTTATTCATGGAAAATGAACCCCAGTGAGGTTCAGTCACTTAGTCAAGGCCACACTCTTGAGCCAGTGGCAGAGCAAGAATTAGAACATTTATTTCCAGATACTGGTCCCATAGGTTTTCCACAATAGCACTATCCCCCACTGTGGTTTTTCTTCTCAAATACCATCCTTGCCAAGACACCTATTAACATGGGTAGATACTAGCTGCTATAGAAATAAATCAAGTGAAATTTCACCAAGCTATTAGGCAGGGGTCCTCAAACTTTTTAAACAGGGGGCCAGTTCACTGTCCCTCAGACCGTTGGAGGGCCGGACTATAGTTAAAAAAAAAAAAACTATGAACAAATTCCTATGCACACTGCACATATCTTATTTTGAAGTAAAAAAACAAAACGGGAACAAATACAATATTTGTATTTGCATGTGGCCCGCGGGCCGTAGTTTGAGGACCCCTGTATTAGAGCTATCGCTTCAACTTTGAGGGGGGAAGGAGGAACTGGGAGTTTTGAGGTTTCTTTTGTTCTTTATTGTGAATTAGCCTGGTTCAGTTTACCCTAATAAGAGGCTGACACCTTCAGAATCTTCTCTAAACCATAAATTAAAAGATGGCAAACATGCTGTTTCTAGCAACAGTGACATTTTCTTTCTAAACTCTGAAGTCAGAAGTTGCCTCAAACCTCTAAAATTCTCACAAGTGGCCAGATATGGTGGAGTAAAACTACTGGAAAGCTTTGGGGAGTGAAGTTTAAGATCCAACAGTCAACACCTCATTGAACTTCAATTTTCCTCATCATTCTCTGGCAAATTGGTTTCTTAAAACTGAATGTTATTGCAACTTTACCCTATTCCTCTCTTCCTATTCCAACTTAAGCATGGACATCCCATTTTGTACATTGGGTCTTCCCGGAGTATTCTACCTACTCCACACTTTAGTTTTTATGTCCACCTGACATCATCCCTTGACGTTTACATAAAATTTATGAAATGAACAAATGTGAATAATGGGTTCTTTTCCCTTGGGAGCTTAGAACATCTTTGCTGCTCCATTTTATTTTCCTTCCAGGCTGCCGAGTTCCATTCTGATACCTGGGTTAGTACTTTGGGTTTACTTTCAGGTGTTTCACAACCAGCCCCCTCGCATTCAGCAATTAGGAGTATTTGCTCAGCGGCTGAAAGGGCACCACTCTGGGGAAACACGATCCAATTAGCATAAGGTGGTGGAATCTATTCCCATCTCAGCTAGGCCTCAGGCAGGGTGGGGGCCGAGTCCTCTGGGCTCCCACCTCAATCCCTGAAAACTGCCCACCAGCCTAACCGACCTCAACCCCTGAAAACTGCCCAACAGCCCAACCGACCTCAATCCCTGAAAACTGCCCACCAGCCCAACCGACCTCAACCCCTGAAAACTGCCCACCAGCCCAACCGACAGGGAGAAGGTGGGTAGCACACAAAAGTTGAGGCGCAACCAAAGGTGCCTGGGTTGTATCGGACCCTGCTCAGACGCTAGGCGCCCAACCGTCCCCTCTTCCCCAGCACCTAAGGCGTGTGCCGCCCAAGCCTCTGTTTAACATGACACTAAGAAGACAACAGTTCGAATCCTGCTGCTCCAGCCACGCGCGAGCACTGTCTTACAGCAGGAAAGGAACAAAATGCCATTGCATAATTTATACGACCTCAAGGTGTTTCTAAACAGCTCTTACCCAACCAAAAAAATAAAAATAAATCTAAAAATAAAAACTTAAAAAGCCACCCGCATTCCGCTGGGAAGTTTTAAGGGCAGGGAGGTGTGTGTCAAGTAGATCTGAAGCTAAACATGCAGGTTTGGGGGGAGGGAGTTCCGCCCGGGACGAGGTTCTGTGTCTACTGGTAGGCCCCCGACCGGTGTACCAGGCCTTGTCCCTGCGCGCCCCGAAATCCGAGCCCCTGGGAGAGCCCCCGGGCATCCCGGAGCCCCGCCCGCGGTTCCCACGAATTAGGCTGCGAGACCTGCGGCGACATAGGGCCCGAAAGACAGTGGCCCCGCGCCCGGACCGTGGCGACCGTGGGAGCTCGGGACCCCGCACTTACCGAAGTCCAGGAACTGCTTGATGGAGAGCGGCGACGGGGAGAAGCGAGAGTAGCGCTCAATCTGCTTGGGCACCGGCTGCTTCAGCAGACACCGGAACAGCCGCATCCTCGCCGAGGCAGTGCACACACCAGCCGAGACACTCAGGCGGCCGCAGGGGCCGGTGCAGCCGAGAGGCGCAGATCAGGCTCGTTCGCCAAACGCGCAGCCTCCGCCTCGGCCTGGACGCGGGGATGCAGCTACCGCAGC
>NW_005871068.1:2725571-2818438 GCF_000147115.1 Myotis lucifugus | reverse complement strand
GGGGAAGGCAGCGGCCCTCCAGATCGACCCCCCCCCCCCGGCTTCCCCAAGGCCCCGCCCACGGGGGCGGAGCCGGCCGCGGCACGTACGCGGCGCGAGGGAGCGAGGGGCGGGGCGAGAAGGGCGGGGCCCCCCGCGCGCGCTGGCCGCTGATTGGCCCCTTCCCCCTTCGATTTCTTTTGTGCGGGGCGCGCGTTCCTCCCTCGCTCCGGGGTCTCAGCCGGGCTGGCTGGTGCTGCTACCGCACGTCCCGCCCCCGACTGGGGCCTCAGTGGCCGAAAGGTGGCGGAGGTGCCGGAGGAGGACTGGGAAGAGGCCTGGGCCCACGTCGGGAATATGATCCTACACGCCGCTCCTGGCCTCTCTCAAGCGAAGGTACCTCTTCCGGAAGCCTTCCCTGGAGGCTGGCTGTTGCGCTTCTAAGCGTTCCTTACATCTCCACACTTTGATTCTCAGGTTCTGTTTGCCACTTAACTACAGTGGCCGTTTCATGCTCTCCATTACAACCACCACCTTTGGGCAGATTCAAATGTAAACTCGCTGGTTCTGCTTCGTTCCCGCCCCTCACTATTGGACAGGATTTGCTGAAATGTCACTGACTCATTGTTTCATGCCCCCCTCGAGCCCCGCCCCTCCCATCCCTCCCACCCCCAACTCTTGCGAACACCTTTGGACAGGATTGTTAGGTCATTGGCTCTGCTTCGTGGCCCGTGGCTCCTGCTCCCCAACCACCTCCCCCCCACCCTCCCATGGGGCCAACACTTTTAGACAAGTTAATTAAGTCACTGTCACCACCACCACCATTGGATGGTATCAAATTTTAGGTCACTGACACCTTGTTTTGTGCCTCCCCCCTCCGCCCCCTGTGCACTCCCCCTAATACCATTTGGGCAGGATTAATTATAAGGTCACTGGCTCTCTGCTTCATGCCCCCACCTCCACTAGGGTTGAAAGGATCCAATTTAAGGTCATTGGCACTACCTTTCATACACCCTCATCACTGCCACCACCATAGGACAATTTCTTGCTTCCCCACCAACAGCACCACTACTTTGGGACAGAAGTGTATGCTTACATTCTGTATTGGGCAGTGATGGAGAACCTATGACATGCGTGTCAGAGGTGACACGCAAACTCATTTTTTTGGTTTATTTTTCTTTGTTAAATGGCACTTAAATATATAAAATAAATATCAAAAATATAAATCTTTGTTTTACTATGGTTGCAAATATCAAAACATTTCTATATGTGACACGGCACCAGAGTTAAGTTAGGGTTTTTCAAAATGCAGACACACCGAGCTCAAAAGGTTCGCCATCACTGGATTGGGTATTCTTTTTCGACATAAGAGTGAACTTGAACTCAGAGTTTCGTATATGAAGTCATTATTTTCTAATGTGAACATATGAAGTACTGCTTGCTTTAACCATTTCCACCAAGCCTTATTTTATTTTTGGCAACGTGTCAACATCAATTAAAATGAAAGGCAGGATGTTCTCTAAGGAATGGTAAAAATGTAGTTAGAAACCACTCCTTTGGTCTGATCAGACTGTTTTTCTCACTGAATAAAGTTATTGGTGTGTAGCTACTTAGCTTTTGTGCCTCCAATTGGTATTTATGCATTCAATCCTATTGCATCTCTACTCTGAACTTAAAGAACACTAATCCATACACTCAAAGACATCCAATGGTCTTCTCCACTTCTACATTTTCAAGTCATCTTGGTGGTGGTATGATATATGGACTACCAGGTCTTTTCCATTCAAACCAGAGTCTGAAAGAGACATACTAACAACCTCTTTATTTTTTAAATATATATATTTTTTAGAGAGGGAGGGAAAGGGAGAGAGAGATAGAAACATCAATGAGAGAGAATCATTGATTGGCCGCCTCCTGCAGGCCCCACACTGGGGATCGAGCCTACAACCCAGATATGTGCCCTGACTGGGAATCAAACCGTGACCTCCTGGTTCACAGGTCAACGCTCAACCACTGAGCCAGGAGCTTTACTAGCAGAGCTAAGCAATCCTGTTGGTGCGTGTGGGCAGGCAAAAAGACCCTGTGGCCTGTGGTTCCTCCAGTGACTTTCTCAGATGCTACCTGGAGGCAGCGTGTACTTATTGGCTATTGTGGGAGTCAGTGAGCAGGAAGAATTTGAATATTGGTAAAGAGGAAGATTTTTCCGACTTAAACTGCAAATACTGCCCTGACTGGGAATCAAACCGTGACCTCCTGGTTCACAGGTCAACGCTCAACCACTGAGCCAGGAGCTTTACTAGCAGAGCTAAGCAATCCTGTTGGTGCGTGTGGGCAGGCAAAAAGACCCTGTGGCCTGTGGTTCCTCCAGTGACTTTCTCAGATGCTACCTGGAGGCAGCGTGTACTTATTGGCTATTGTGGGAGTCAGTGAGCAGGAAGAATTTGAATATTGGTAAAGAGGAAGATTTTTCCAACTTAAACTGCAAATGCTGCTGGTTTCTGAGCTTCAAAATCACTTGTTTCACTCCTTCCTTTTCCACTACAGAAAATGCTACTTTAAATCTATGTATTCTGTTGATCTGATTACCTAAACTGTCATGTGGGTCATTTTATTGATTGCTCAAAAGGTGGCAAATCTTAGAAGTTGGGAATAATTATAATAGAAATTGTGCCCAGATGACCCAGTCCCAAGCTTGGTTCTATCATTATCTAGCTGTGAGACCTTAAGCAAGTCACTTAGACTTTTGCTGTCCCAGTTACCTCTTATATCAGATGAAGATACCTGATTTCTCTCCCTGGCATTTGTGACAATCAAATGAAATAAATCATATCTAATATAAACACAAGATATTGTTGTACCTCTTTTATACAGCAACACATATTTTTAGCTAATAGTTTTGTGTAAATTGGCAATATCCAGAAGCTAAATCAGTGGGTTGATTTCAGTGAGAGTTGTAGTTGTAAGAGACAGGTCTTGAGAGAAATAAATAGATCTTGATGAACTTTTTTTGATTCCTGCACACACCAAGGTCTTGCCCAGAGGCCCCACTTCCAGTAGCTTTCAAAGCAAGATCCCTGGACCAGCAGCAGGAGTGTCACCTGGGAACTGGTTAGAAAGCAAACTCTTGGACCCCACCTCAGACCTACTGAATCAGGAACTCTGGGGTGGGGTCTGGCAAGCTATGGGGGTTTTAAAGATATAGCCACAAATTCTTTTATATTCTTCCCCTCAAGAGATTTAGGAGTACATGCTTCTCACTAACAGAGGATAGCTAGAGTGATGAGACCTCACTTCAAAGAGTAGCCTATGAAACAACTACAGCCCTACAAAATACCTGACCAGTAATTCCTCAAAACCATCAAGGTCATTAAAAACAAGGAAACTGTCACGACCAAGAGAAGCCTAAGGAGACATGGTGGCAAAATATAAGGTGCTATTCTGGATGGGATTCTGGAACATATATAAGGACATTCTGTAAAAACTAAGAAATTCTGAGTAAAGGGTGGACTTGGGACCAAATTTGTTTAATAATAATGTATCAACATTTGTTCCTGAATAATTGTAACAAATGTACCAGGCTAATGCAAGAATGGGAACTTCTGTACTATCTTCTCAATTTTGCTATAAATCTGAAACTATTCTAAAAAATAAAGTCAATTATACAATATGGTATTATTGGTTATAGTTATCATGTTGCACATTACATCCCCAGAACTTATTTATCTTATAACTGGAAGGTTTGAAAGTTGCTAAGAAAGCAGCTCTTAAAAGTTCTTGTCACAAGGGAAAAATATTTATAACTATATGAGTTGATGGATGTTAACTAAATTTATTGCAGTAATCATTTCACAATATATACATATATCAAATCATCATGTTGTATACCTTAAACTTATACAATGGTATATGTCAATTAAATCTCAATAAAACTGGGAAAAATCAGTACCTTTTGATGACAAAATGTAAAATAAAATATATTCAGGTAATATAATGAAAAATATGATAGCAATAAAAATATGTTATAACCATAGAATAACTACTGAACATTTAAAGGACACATTACAAAACTAATAATAATAAAGTGAACAGCCCTAGCCGGTTTGCTCAATGGATAGAGCATCGGCCTGTGGACTGATTCCAGTCAAGGGCACATGCCCTGGTTGGGGGCTCGATCCCCAGTAGGGGGCGTACAGGAGGCAGCCGATCAATGATTCTCTCATCATTGATGTTTCTATCTCTCCCTCTCCCTTCCTCTCTGAAATCAATAAAAATATATTTTAAAAAAATAAAGTGAATTTTAAAAAAGACTGTGGCTTCCATCTTGAGGTTCATATTCTCTCTTTTTCTCTCTGTCTCAGAAGCCACGGGCCATGTTGCAAAGCAGCCCTGGGGAGAGGCCCACAGGAGTGAGCTTGGGCTTTTGCATCTCGCCACCCATATGCCATCCAGACTGAGAAAGACCCAGAAACTCTGGGGCCACGTGAGCCACAACCATGGCTGCATCGCAAGCACAGGAAGCACCGGGGAGGCTGAGGTAATGCTGGTGGCTTGCGTTATCACAGGTTCAACTTCCACAAATATCACCTGGGTTCCTTTGGGAAAGCTGGTGTGAAGCATTACCACTTAAAGAGGAACCAGAGCTTCTGTCCAACTGTCAACCTTGATAAACTGTGGACCTTGGTCGGTGAGCAGACACGGGTAAATGCTGCCAAAAACAAGACTGGAGCTGCTCCTGTCACTGACGTGGTGTGGTCGGGCTACTACCAAGTTCTGGGGAAGGGAAGGCTCCCAAAGCAGCATGTCATGGTGAAGGCCAAGTTCTCCAGCAGAAGAGCTGAGGAGAACATTAAGGGTGCTGGTGGGACCTGTGTCCTGGTAGCTTGAAGCTACATGGAGGGAAGTTCATTAAATGCTCACAAGTGCTTTTGAATTTAAAAAAAAAAAAGATTGAGCTTGGAAGCAGGTGGTTCTCAACCTTCTGGCCCTTTAATACAGTTCCTCATGTTGTGACCCAACCATACAATTATTTTCGTTGCTACTTCATAACTGTAATGTTGCTACTGTTATGAATCGTAATGTAAATATCTGATATGCAGGATGGTCTTAGGCGACCCCTGTGAAAGGGTCGTTCGACCGCCAAAGGGGTCTCGACCCACAGGTTGAGAACCACTGCTTTAGAAGCCGATCCCTCCCATGTCCTGCACCTCAGCTATAACCTCCTGAGAGAGTCCGAGCCACAAGCACTCAGCTAAGTGGCTCCTGGACTCCTGACCCACAAAAACTCTCACAGTTTGTTGACTGAATGTTTGCCGTTGGCTGATTTATTATGTAGTAATACTTAACTCATTCTGATGCATACTCAAGAGTGAGAACCGCTGTCCTGTCCTATGCACTTTAATCCAGCCCCCTATTCCTTCTAGTTAATTCCTCGGACCTCTACATACTCAGCTTTTTACATCAAGGGAGGCCTTCCCTGACCATAAAGGTGATTTGTTCCCCCTTGCTACATGGTTTCCTGGTTCTCTGTACTTCCTACTGTAACCCTCAAAACACTCTGGCATAATTCAATTAATGCCAATCTTCAGCACTAGGCATAAGCTCTGTGACCACTAGGCCCAAGTCTGGGTTATTCACTGCTTCATCCCCAGTGTTCAGCATTAAGTACCTGTCACTATTTAATTTGATTCACAATAAATATTTATTAGATAAATGACAATCAGCAACTGCCCGGCTGGCATGGCTCAGTGGTTGAGTGTCAACCTATGAACCAGGAGGTCACAGTTCATTCCCAGTCAGGGCATATGCCCGGATTGCAGGCTCGATCCCCAGTGTGGGGCGTGCAGGAGGCAGCCAATCAATGATTCTCTCTCATCACTGATGTTTCTATTTCTCTCTCCCTCTCCCTTCCTCTCTGAACTCAATAAAAAAATTAAAAAGAAATAAATAAAAAGAAAACCAACAACAGTAACAAAACCTACCCCAAATCGCATTCCTTCCCATCAGCTTTCAATGGAGAACAAAGGCAAGGGTAGTATTCTGAGTCATTCAAGCAATGATAGAAAATTTATTAATTCATAATTTGATGACACCAAAAGCCTAAATCCAAAGTGGAGTGGAACATAGGAGGGGGAAAAATAACCGATGATTATCTCATCATCACTAGTTGGTGGATCTTGTTATAAATTGCTTGACTTGATGAAATCCTGGTTTCCCTGTCTTTTCCTCTGTCTTTACTCTCGACCAACATTTTTTGAGCAACTACTGTATGCCCTGTGAAAGTACCTATGTTATCTCTTCACAGTAAATCTGATGGATTAACATTATCCTCATTTTACAGGTTTCACTCACCTGTAAACTCACCTAAGACACAGAAAAGTTAAAATAATTAAAGATTACACAGCTTGTAAATGATAGTCTGGGTTGGAATCCTGGTCTCCTGACTCTCGATTCTCCATTCTCTCATAATACCAGCCTGCACTTTTAAAAATTAGACTTAATTGTTTAGAAGAATTTTAGGTACACAGCGAAATTGAGCTGAAAGTACAGGGAGTTCTTGCATACCCCCACACCCCCATGCACACATACTCCCCACCATCAACATCTTGCACCTGAGTGGTACATTCGTTACAATCAATGAACCTACATTGATACATCATTAGCAACCAAAATCCATACTTAACATGCACTCCTGGTGTTGCACATTATATGGGTTTGGAAAAATGTATTATGATATAGTATATTCACCATAATAGTATCATACAGGATAGTTTCTCTGCCCTAAAAGTCCTCCGTGCTCTGCCTATACATCTCTCCCCCCAAACCCTGGCAGTCACTGATCTTTTTACTGCCTGCATAGTTTTGCTTTTTCCAAAAATCCTATAGTTGAAATGATACAATATGTAGCCTTTTCAGTTTGGCTTCTTTCACTTTGCAATGTGCACTAAAGACTCTTCCATGTGTTTTTGTGGCTGGAGAGCTTATTTATTTTTCAGGTCTGAATAATATGTTCTGGTCTGGATATACCATAGTTTATTTATTCATTTGCCTATTAAAGGTAATTTCCATTGTGTCCAAGATTCATTCACTAGCCCATTTTTTAATTTTACAAGTAGGATTTGAGAGTGTGTAGGTGAGTGAACTAGAGAAGTCAGGGCTACTTAATAAAGTTTAGCTAAATTTATCTTTAATCAAATATGTGTGTGATTTGAAGCAGTAGCTCTATTCTTCCAAGTGCCCAGATTCTTGATTTTTTGGACAAAATATTTTAATGGTGCAGATCCTCTTGAAGTCCATTCATACTGGTCCTTTCATTTGTAATTAAGGAGGGTTTTCAGTCTTAGTAATCTTTCTCCCCAAAGGAGGTCAGAAAAAAAATGTAAGTACAGAGATTGTGTAGCAGGATAATTAATTGAAAAAGTAAATCTGGGATTTGTTTTTGCTTCTCTTGGAGGGGCAAAAGAAGGGGTAGCTGATCTTCCCCCGCCTTCAAAACAACGGAGGGGGTCTTCGGGTGTGGGCTTAGGACTGCTGTGCCTTGGGGATTTCATTAGCTGTGTTTGTGCAGCTGGGTGCTTTGGTTGCTAGGACTGAAAACAGAAGTTGGAAGGTATAGGAGACATTTTAGTCATCTTGCATTCCTCTTCCATTGGTAACTATGTTTACTTCCCCATGCAGTGCATTTGTGCTTTGGGGAGGAAATAGCCCACGTTAGTTGTAGTAATAAGATATATGTCTCAATCAAAAGACGAATGAGCTTAATTCTGACCCCTGGCTATGGCTCTTGGTGCAGGGATGGGCTTGTGACCCAATTTAGGACAATGGGAAAGGAGGAGACATTTCCTGGGGGCGTCTGTGACAGAAACCTGCTTGCTATTCAGAGGAAGCTTCTGGAATAATCTCTCTCCTCCTCCTCCTCCTCCTTCTTCTTCTTTCTCTCTCTCTCTCTCCTCTCTCTCTCTCTCTCTCTCTCTCTCTCTCTCTCTCTCTCTCTCTCTCCTTTCTGTCTATTTCTCTCTCTCCTCTCTCTCTCTCTCTCTCTCTCTCTCTCTCTCTCTCTCTCTCTCTCTCCTTTCTGTCTATTTCCTGTAGAAATAGGGACAAACTGGGTCCTCAATAATGTTGTCAAGCGACTGAATCAGACCAACCCAGAAACCTCCTCTGTAGAAATAGGGACAAACTGGGTCCTCAATAATGTTGTCAAGCGACTGAATCAGACCAACCCAGAAACCTCCTCTGAACTTCCAGTTATAGGCCCGTGCATCTCCTTCATGGTTTAGGCCAGCTCGGGTAGATATGCATGGCTTAGAGTCAAGAATAGTCTAACTTTCATACCAAGCATTCTCCAGATACCCTGAACATAACACACAGGAAAAAGCCCCCCAATGATGGCTGCTATTGGGTGTTTTGTCTGCTATGCATGTGGGAATTCAAACCCAGATTTAATTTTATTTTAAAAAATAAAGAAAGGTAATGTTTCTGGTGACTAAGTGTTATGGAACAAAATTATATCCTATAATATCCAGAAGAAGGGAAATAAAAATGGAGAACGGTTACATAAATCATGGCACGTGCACTCAATGGACCATTATACTGTCATTAAACATATATTATATGAGCCCAGTCAGCATGGCTCAATGGTTGAGCGTTGACCTATGAATTAGGAGGTCACAGTTCTATTCCTGTTCAGGGCATATGCGTGGGTTGTGGGCTCTATCCCCAGTTTGGGACATGCAGGAGGCAGCCAATCAGTGATTTCATCATTGATGTTTCTATCTCTCTCTCTCCCTCTCCTTTCCTTTCGGAAATCAACCAAAAATGCATATATAATATGAAATCTATATGAGAACATGGAAAATGCAAACATTATAAGTTGGTAAAAGTGAGATACAAAATTGTGTATTAAATTTGACCTCAGATATGAAGAGATCACAAAAACTTTATAGAAAAAAGTCTGGAAGGAAACTGAGCAAAATGCCAACAACACAAGAAACACTAAAGTGTGCTTTGAGTGATACGCTGGTTAGATTGACATTTAGGAAATCCTTGGAATCCCTAGGTGGGAGCAAATTCCAAAAATATGAACCAAGGATAGATAACATGAATGGCCTTCTTCAGTTCTCCTTTGCCCCAAAAGATGAAGGTTAATTACACAGAGCCTTGTCAGAGTCTATTGCTTTTCTGTTTTTATCCAAAACACGATCTTATCAATTCTATTAATATTTACTTAGTGCCCATAACTAACTGAGCATGAACCATCATTTGCAGTGGACTCTGACATCTAAAGTGACACCTAGTCTCTGGAAAACGCAAGTCTAGGACAGCCATCATCCATCCAAGGTGTTAGTCAAGGCACAGCCTTCCCACTGCCCCACTTAGCATGATACTCCTCAGGTCCCTCCATGGTGTCTCAAAGGGTAAGAGAAAGTTTTGAGGAAAAGAAAAACAGCCATATTATGCTAAAAGCGAAATAAGCCAGTCAGAGAAAGATGAGTAGCACATGATCTCACTCACATGTGGAATCTAAGGAACAAAATAAACTGATGAACAAAATAGATCCAGAGACATAGAAGCATGGAACAGACTGATGAACTTCAGAGGGAAGGCGGGGGAGGGTGGTGAGTGGGAAGAGATCAACCAAAGAACTTGTATGCATATAGGCTTAACCCATGGACACAAACAATAGGGTGGTGAAGGCCTGGGGTAGGGGTCGGTGGCGGGCTAGAAGGGGTCAATGGAGGAAAACAGGGGACATATGTAATACTTTCAACAGTAAAGATTTTAAAAAGAAAACAGCCATCCTCACAAAGAGATTAGGGATTCCTGCTCTAGGATAATCAGTCCCATGTTCTATCTCATGTATGAGACAACTATAAATTAGTCATATTAAAGGAACAGGACTGCCCTGTCCAGTGTTGCTCAGTGGTTAGAGCATTGACCCACAAACCCAAGGGTTGCAGGCTCAATTCCTGTCAAGGGCATGTACCTGAGTTGCAGGTTCCCTGCCCCAGTTGGAGAGTATGCAGGAGGCAACCAATTGATGCAGCTCTCTCAAGTCATGTTTCTCTCTCCCCCTTTCCCCTCCCCCATCTCCCACTCTCTCTAAAATCAATGGAAAAAAATATCCTCCAGTGAGGATTAACAAAAACAAAACAAAACAGGGAGGGGGACAGGACTGAGCCAAGCACTTCCACAATTTAAAATGTGTGCTAAAATAGAATGAAAAAGGCCAGATCTTGAAATTTAAAGAGATTCAATCCCATTCGTAGTGCTAAGACTGCACCGGCCACATGGGGCTTATGAGCACTTGAAATGTGCGGGGGGGCCCCCACTGAGACGTGTTACAAGTATAAAATTCATGCTGGATTTCAAAGACTTAGTATGAAGGAAAAAAAGAATACAAACGCTCTCATTACTAATGTTTATATTGATTACATGTTGAAATGATAACATTTTGATATGCTGGTTAAGTCAAATCCGGGGGTGAGCAAAAGTAGCTTTGCAGTTGTGACCGACACAAAACACAGAGTTTATTCTTGTTGAGTGAAAAAACCTATTGTAATCATCATAACCCGGACCCCTGTAAACCTCCTTTTTCCCACCCCGTATATTATTAAAATTAATTTCAGCTGATTTTCTTAACCCTTTCTTGTGTGACTTCCGAAAAATTATACTGGGGCTCACATTTGGGGCTCACATTAGATCTCAGTTGGATGGCGCTGAGCTCGATATATTGCAGGGTATCCCTTATACTCCTCTTTATATAGAAAAGGTGCCTAACATTGGCTGCAGGGCTTCTTTGTGCCAGGGCTGTGTTTAGGTGCAGTCATCCTGCAAAGCACACGTGAGTAACCCATTTACAGATGAGAAAACTGAGGCTCAGAGAAGTTATGTAAGTTGCCCAAAATCAGCCACTAAAGTATGGGAGAGCCAGTAAATTCGACACTGGATAATTGCGGAGGATGTTATTCAGTTGCCAAGGCTTTTCACTCTGCCATGACTTGAAAACCTAAACAAGCGGAGGAAGTGATGCCAAAAAAATGGGAGGAGAAGTGTCCTATAAAATTGAAATTGCTTCCCACAGACAAGCCCCATTAAAAAAAAAAAAAAAAAACTCGCCCAGATGATGTGGCTCAGTGTTTCACTGTCGACCTTTGAATCAGGAGGTCATAGTTCGATTCCCGGTCAGGGCACATGCCTGGGTTGTGGGCTTGATCCCGAGTAGGGGGCGTGTAGGAGGCAGATGATCAATGATTCTCCCTCATCGTTGATGTTTCTATTTCTCTCTCCCCTCTCCCTTCCTCTCTGAAATCAATAAAAATATTTTTAAATAAATAAATAAAACTACCTCCCAGGTCCTCGAGACAATTTCGGTGTGGCCCAGTGGATAGAGCGTCGGCCTGCGGACTGAAAGGTCCCAGGTTTGATTCTGGTCAAGGGCATGTACCTTGGTTGTGGGTACATCCCTAGTAGGAGGTATGCATGAGGCAGCTGATCGATGTTTCTCTCTCATTGACTTTTGGATCACCTATATTACTGAGGGTGATCCAAGTTGACAAATACATGACTGATGAGAAGTGATATCGTATCGCCTCACTTTTCATCTAACCATAACTTGGAAAGAGGTTTTGAATGGGTGCTGTTGAAGAGCTAGACTTTCCCCATTCAAAATAGATTCCTGTTAAGTATTTGCCTATAGTTTTAGATGTGGTAGGAAGAACAATTTGCTAGTTAGCCCTATAACTTCCTTTTTGTTGCAGAGCATCTTGGTGGGTTTGCAGATACAAGTTTAGGGTTGGAACTGTGGAGAGATGTATATGTCCCCCCCCGTCCCCCCTCTCCGTTGATCTTGGCAGGGAGAGGAAGTAGACTGAAGGGAAAATCAGAGAGGGTGGGGTGGGGTGTGGTGGTGGGTCTTTAAGAAGGGCTGAGAGTAAAGTATAGCATAGGGAATATAGTCAATAATATTATAATAACTATTAGAGGCCCAGTGCACAAAATGCGTTCACTCGGGCAGGGGTCCCTCAGCCTGGCCTGCACCCTCTCACAGTCTGGGAGCCCTCAGGAGATGTCCAACTGATGGCTTAGGCCCGCTCCCCGTGCCATCAGTCGGACATCCTTAGCGCTGCCACAGAGGTGGAAGAGGCTCCCACCAGCACCGCTGTGCTCGCCAGCCATGAGCCCGGCTTCTGGCTGAGCAGCGCTCCCCCTGTGGGAGTGCACTGACCACCAGGGAGCAGCTCCTGTATTGAGCGTCAGCCCCCTGGTGGTCAGTGCACATCATAGCAACCAGTTGTTCCGCCGTTTGGTCAATTTGCATGTTAGCTTTTTATTATATAGGATGTGTGCTGCTAGTTGGCTACTGGAAATATCGGGGAAACACTTTGTAAAGTATATGCTTGTCTAACCACTACACTGTGCACCTGAAATGAATACAAAATAATATTGAATGCAAACTAAGTGAAAATTTTTTTAAAAAAATGTTTTAAAGGACTGAGGTTGTACTGCCCATGTCCTCGCTCTCCCCACCAATTTTGCAACTGGTGCTTCATTCGCAAATGCTTGTTTGGGGGTGATTTGGTCCATGCGGATTCTGGTGAAGGAGTTGTCTGTTTCAGCAGCAGCTGTAAGAAAGAGCAGTGGCAGAGGTGGCTGGGAGAACCTAGTTCAAGCAGGAATCCTGGGGGCTGCTGAGGACTGTGATAGACTGTGGGATCTGGGGGGGGCGGGGGGGAGACACCCAAAGAAGAGAATGGGAGCAGGGCAGGACACTTCACCTCAGTCCCTGGCAGCATGAGGACCCCGAGGTCACATCTGGATGACATATAATATCGGATTGTTGGTGCAAGCACCCACTTTCAATGCTTAAAACGGGATCTTCCATTAATTTTCCAGAGTCCTGTGTTCAAGCTACAAGTGTCACCATTAGGATCTTAGATATGAGATTAGTTAGGGTTTTTTCCCCAAAGCAGACCGTGTGCAAGTCACTTATTTGTGTGATGATGGGAAAAAACACCAACGGGGTGCAGGGAAGCCAGCCCACGGAGGGCCTGCAATCAGGAGAGTTACCCGGCAGGGAACCGCAGCTCCATCCCGCTGGGGAGCTCCTGGAAGCTCCAGACACCAGTCAGAGTTCTCCCAGCCCGAGAGGCAAGAGAGCTGGGGTTTTCATCCACCCATTCCTGTGGCATGGGGAGCTGAGAGCGGCTCCTGGGGAGGGTGAAGCATTTTCCTAGCACTTTCGGCCTGCTCTATGCACTGCCCAGAATTATATCCTTTTCTGGATTTTACAAAAATTATTTTATCACACAGATGTATGCTTAGATTATTTCATTTCTATTGTTGGAATTTCGTGGACTGAAGGGTCCTGGGTTCAATTCAGGTCAAGGGCATGTGCCTCGGTTGCAGGCTTGATCCCTGGCTCTGGGTCACGTGCAGAATGAAACCAATTGATGTGTCTCTTTCACATAGATGTTTCTCTCTCTGTATGTGTCTCCCCCTCCTTTCCACTCTCTCTAAAAAAATCAATGGGAAAAATATCCTCGGGTGAAGATCAACAAAAATAAATAAAAAGGAACTTCATAATAAGAGTAGTGTACTAGCCCTGACCGGTTTGGCTCGGTGGATACAGCGTCGGCCTGCGGACTGAAAGGTCCCAGGTTTGATTCCGGTCAAGGGCATGTACCATGGTTGTGGGTACATCCCCAGTAGGAGGTGTGCAGGAGGCAGCTGATCGATGTTTCTCTCTCATCGATGTTTCTAACTCTCTATTCCTCTCCCTTCCTCTCTGTAAAAAGTCAATAAAATATATTTTTGTAAAAAAAAAAGAGTAGTGTGCTATAAGAAGACTTCTGAAACTAGCTTTTTACACTCAGTATTATATTACAAAGGTTTATTTTATATTACTTGTGGAGTCATTTAGGTTGTTTCTAGTTTTTTCTCTCGCTCTCTCTCCTTCCTTACTTCCATCCTTTTATTTATTTAGTTACTACAAATAGTAACTAGAGTTGATGTGAATCTTATTTTGGGGCAGGCTTATAGATTCTGTAAGAATGCTTAACAGCTGCCCGGTGTGGCTCTGTGGTTGAGCGTCGACCTATGAACCAGGAGGTCATGGTTCGATTCCCAGTCAGGGCACATGCTCAGATTGTGGGCTAGATCCCCAGTGTGGGGCGTGCAGGAGGCAGCGGATCAATGACTTTCTCTCATCGTTGATGTTTCTATCTCTCTCTCCCTCCCTCTCCCTTCCTCTCTGAAATCAATAAAAATATATTTTTAAAAAAGGTTTTGTTGTGAGAACTGGAGATAGTACCTCCTTGCCTCAGTTATGGAGGCTGCTGCTGTTTCGATACATTCAAGCTTGACAGCTTAGCTTAGTAGACACCTGACCTTGAAGTTCCAGGCCTCCATCTGCCACAAACTACCTCTGTGGTTTTGGGAAAATTGCTTCATCTTTCCATGCCCAATTCCTCATATGTAAAGTGAGAGGGCTGGACTTCAGCTGATCTCTGAAGAGGAGATCACAAGTCTATGAGAAGAACTCTGACTACAATATTCAATTATTTATTGATGCCAGTGTAGTCACCCGTGGCTATCATTCCTCAAGTACTAACTTATTCAACAGATCCTGAGGGACGAGCTAGGACAAGCACTTTCCCAGAAAATGGAAGAAAATAATTTTGTTTTGCTTGAGAGAATAATTTTCAAATCTGAAGGGCAAAGGAAAGAGTGAAGAGGGAAATAACCACCCCCACATTTACCAAAAAAAAAAAAAAAAAAAGCTATGTTTGTGTTCAAAACCAAGTTCAGAACTCTGATATTATTCTCCAATTAGTGCAATTATTTTTTCAGCACTCAAGCTTATTTCATAAGCCAGAACTGTATTGTATTTCCCTTGTGTAACTCCTTGTATAACCCTTTTCTTCTTTTATGCCTTTCCCTCCAAATGACTTCATTCTTTCACTGGGGTTTTTTTTCTCTCTCAGCATTCCTGTTGTCACTCTGCTTTCAGTGAGAGAGTCACTTTTGTCTTGGGTAAGTTTTACTTGGCAGCATGGCCTGAGGAACACCTGTTCCTATTCCCATTCTTATGCTCTGTTGACTCATGGCGTGGAGAATGTTGGATTCCTATATATACCTCATAGTCATGGTCAAAGAATTCCATCTGAATTAGATGTAAGCTGAATTTCAGTAGACAAAAAAAGTAGAGGAATCTTTTCTCTTCCGAGTATGTAAACCTTCAACCTAGGGCAACTCTTTTGCTTTTCCAATAGCCTTCCTGGCTCCTTATGAGGTAAAAGACTTACTGTATCCTCCCCTTCAACTTCTCCCTGAACTTGCCTACCTCATATCCTCCTGTCCTTTGCTCATAGGACTGGCCACTTTCCTGATAAAGAACCACTGCATACACACTGGATAAGAAACAGCTGCAATGAGGCCTGGCTGGTGTTGATCAGTGGTTAGAGCACCGGCCCACACCCTGAAGGGTCACAGATTTGATTCCCTGTTCGATCCCTGGTCAGGGTGTGTGTGGGAGGTAACTAAGCAATGTGTCTCTTACACTGATGTTTCTCTCTCTCTCTCTCTCTCTCTCTCTCTCTCTCTCTCCCTTCCACCCTCACACTCTCTCTAAAAAGCAATGGAAAAAATATTCTCAAGTGAGGATTAACAAAAAAAATAAAGAAAGAAAAAATAAAAGAAACAGTTGCAATGAAATGTTGATTAACTCAGACTCCCCTGAGACACAAAATCTCTCTAGTCACACCAGGAGAATGGAAAGAAGAAAGAGAAGGAGAGGGTGGGTGAATTCATGGTTCAAGTCTCAGAATAACCAAGACTGGAGCCCAAGATGGCGCCAAGCAAGGACTAGGGAGTCAAGAGACAGAGCAAGTGATGGAGTCATCCTGGCCAAAGGAGACAAGTGAACAAGGAAGTGTGGTGAAGGTCTGGAGTCCTGTCTACCACCTACAAAGTGCATGTTTGTGTGCGCCTTGGTGGTGGTCTTCTCACCACGGTGTAGCTTTTCCTGAAGAGTGTGTTCTTACTAACAACTGCCAGGAACACTTAGAGGAGATGGCAAGTCCTAGGCACTGTTCCCATTCCCCCACATCAAGTTCATGTGAAGGTCACCAATGATGTTCATGTGCAAGGGACACTTTTAGTCCTTATTTTCTTGACCTCATGGTCACTTCCTCTTTGTTGAAAAACTCTCAGTTCCGTTGAATTCAGTGACTCCACACCCTCTTTCTTTTCTCTCCTTGCTTTCTAGTCATTTCCAGATCTCTTTTTCTGACATCTTCTCCTCTGCTTCATCTTAGGTTTCCTTAGAGCAATTTCCTCAGCCCTCCTCTTACCTGCTTCTCTCTTCCTAGGCAATCTCCACTATGGCTTCACTTACCATTAAATTTCTGACTCCCAAATTTGAATCTCCTGCCCCTATATATTCAAATGCCTACTTGCCATTTCCACTGCATCGCCTCAGTGACACCCTCAAGCTATACATGTCAAAAGTATACTCTTGATCTTCCCACCAAAATTCTTCTCTTCTAGCATTCTTCCTTTCCTTAGAAGATGGTGATTCACCCAGCCGGCATGGCTCAGTGGTTGAGTGTTGACCTATGAACCAGGAGGTCACGGTTTAATTCCAGGTCAGGGCATATGCCCGGTTGCAGGCTCGATCCCCAGTATGGGATGAGCAGGAGGCAGCCGATCAATGAGTCTCTCTCATCATTGATGTTTCAATCTCTCTCTCCCTCTCCCTTCCTCTCTGAAATAATTAATATATATGTATACTTTTTTTAAAGAAAATGGTGATTCTGCTGATTGGGTTGCTTAAACTAAGAACCTAGACTTCATCCTAGATACCTCCCTCTCTGTCATCACCTCTCACACTGCATCAATCATCAAGTCTTTTGATTCTCTGTCCTATATGTCTCTTGAATCCTTCTGCTTCTCTCCATCCCAACTATTGCCACCATCTTGACCAAGACTACCAATACTTCTCACCTGGGCTATTGCAGCGTTTTTACTAGTCTCTAGCATCCTGCCCCTCACTCCATTCTTTCCTCTTCTGCAGTCTTAAGTGATCTTTCAACATGTAAATATGGCCATGACACTCTCCTTCAATGGCCTAGGAGGTCCTGCCTAGTCTAGCTCCTATTCACCCTTCCACTTCCTCTTGTACAGCTCTAGCTCTTATTCTCTCTGCTCCAGTAATACTTTCACCAAGCCATGCTTGGCGAATTAAAAACACTCTGTTGACTCCTATATTAGTTTCTTATTGCTGCTGTAACAAATTGCCATAAACTTAGGGGCATAAAACAACACAAATTGATTCGTTTATAGTTCTGAAGGTCAAAAGTCCTATAATCAAGGAGTCAGCAGGGGTGCATTCCTTCTGGAAGCTCTAAAGGATCATCCATTTCCTTGCCTTTTCCAACTTCTAGAGGCTGCCTGAATTCTGTGGCTCTTGGCCTTGTATCACTCCGATCTCTGCTTCTATCATCACTTCTTCTCTTACACTCCTGCTTCCTTCCTGTAAGAACCTTTGTGATTACATTGGGCCCATCTGGATAATCCAAGATCATCTCCCCATTGCAATCCTAATCTCCATGTGACCCTTAATCATATCTGCAGAGTATCTTCATCCATGTGAGGTAACATATTCACAGGTTCCAGGGATTAGGATATGAACATCGTTTTTTGGGGGAGGGTGGTATTGTTCAGCCTACCATACCTCCCATGCCCAGGAGGGTAAAAAAAATTTTGCAAAGTTTTCTGGAGCAAATTTTGAACACTGCTACAAAATATCATACACTGTACATACTCCATACACATCATGGACCACATTATAACTCTCTCCTAGATCCTCTTGTAAATTAGTTTCCATTAGTCTGTCCTCGAGTGTGCACATATACTCTGTAGTGTCTACATACACACATCCAGAACCCTGTCCCCTTGGTGAGGAGGGCAGAACCATGGAATGGGACAGGAACAGGTCCAATGAAGCAGCTGAAGTGACATAACCTTGTTTGATGCCAGTCAATCAATACATTTTCTCTTGATTTCAGAGAGGAAGGGAGAGGGAGAGAGCGAAAGAAACATCAATGATGAGAGAGAATAATTGATCAACTGCCTCCTGCATGCCTCCTACTGGGGATCGAGCCCGAAACCAGGGCATGTGACCTGACTGGGAATTGAACCATGACCTCCTGGTTCATAGGTCAACACTCAACCATTGAGCAATACCGGCTGGGTGGGAGTGAATCTCTTGTTCCCAACAGGCACGATCTGGACTTTTGTGGAAGCAAAGACAGGTGTGTTTTCTCTCATAGCATCTTCTCCTCTTGCAGTAACCAATTCTCAGTTCTTTAATCCGTGCTCCCCTCTAGAGCTGACCCCGGCTGTACTGCTTTATGGATATTCTAGTTTTTTCCAAGTCCTGATTATTTTACCCATGAAGATTTCTAAGGGGACAAGAAGGAATTGAAACACTTTTTCTACATTCTTCTTACCTTTATTTTATTAAGATGAAACCATCACTACCAAGAACACATCTAGGTAAATTGTTCTAAGTTATCTATCCTTGAGATGGACACGCCCTTAGTGCAATCTGGTCCTGAAGGTTTAGAGCTTACAGGGTAGAGATCACCCCTCATTTTGTAGCTGAGTAGCTGAGGTGTGGACACCTAAGGAAATCATCCAAGGACATGCAGGTCAGGGCTGTTGACAGTTGCATAAGGCCATAAAAAGTATCAACCAAGATTCTACATACCCAGTTGATAACAGTCATAGATTCAGCTTCCCTATAATAAATTCAGCTTCATTGTTCTAAGGTTTTGTAATAATTGAACCTGAACCAGGTCAAAGTTTATTTCACTCTAGGGAAAGAAAAGTTTACTAAGCAATTAATGGTGTAAAAAGATCATAGAACTTATATATAGTTTACCTATTCCTAGGGCAAACCATTTAAAGGACATGTGCCTTTATTAGGTACACTATACTCCTGAATCATTAAAATAGGCTGCAGACCTCAGTTTAGGATCATTTTGTTAATTATTTAATGCTCATGATATATTTGCAATTTTAAAATGTATTTCTTAAACAATGAGCCTCAGCACTTTCATTGATCCGGCCTGATGATCCCTTCTGCTGACTCAAAATTAGAAGGGTTCAACTACAGGGCTTCAAAGGGAATCAGAAATTGTGTGGTAAGACCAACTCTGCCAGAACAACTGCCCTCATTCACCTTGAGTAAATCCTCGATGCTTTTGCTTTGATGAGTAAGGAGGGCGGAGTGTTTAGGAATTTGTTTTCCCACCAGTACTAATGTACCACTTTTTAAAAAAATATATTTTTATTGATTTTTTACAGAGAGGAAGGCAGAGGGATAGAGAGCTAGAAACATCGATGAGAGAGAAACATCGATCAGCTGCCTCCTGCACACCTCCTACTGTGGATGTGCCCGCAACCAAGGTACATGCCCTTGACCGGAATCGAACCTGGGACCTTTCAGTGCGCAGGCCGACACTCTGTCCACTGAGCCAAACCAGTTGGGGCATAATGTACCACTTTTAATGGCAATCCCTACTAATACACATCAAGGATTTTTTTTCAGATGAAAGTTGATGAGATGAGTCACTATCAGGCACTAGGCCTTTCAGAAGCCTTCTGTCTTCCTGTCTGCAGATGTCACCCAGCTCTCTGGAAAACAGTGAATGGGACCAGATTTGGTTTAAACTCCAAACCCCTAGCAAGACATTCAAGAAACGTCCCCTAATTCTTTGTTAATTGCAAAATCTTAATCCTAGTGTGGAAATTTCTTTCCCTCACTTAGAGTAGGGACCATTATTCAATACTAGGTACTTGTCAAAAAATCTGGCTTTGGAGTAGTTTCCTGTATTGAAAAGACATTTTTTATGTTCCCTATGATTACAGCTGCCCCTTGAACAATATGGGTTTGAACCATGCAGGTCCATTTATACACAGGTGTTTTTCAGTAAATACAATAAATGTATTTTCTCTATTTTCTCTTCCTTATGATTTTATTGATTGATTGATAGAGAGAGAGAGAGAGAGAGATTTGTTGTTCCATTTATTCGTCCATTGGTTGATTCTTGTATGTGCTCTGACCAAGGATCAAACCGACAACCTTGGTGCATCGGGACGATGCTCTAACCAACTGAGGTGCCATGCCAGGGCCCTTATGATTTTCTTAATAACATTTTGTTTTCTCTATCTTACTTTATTGTAAGAATCCAGTATGTAATACACATAACATACAAAATATGTGTTAATCGAGTGTTTCTGTTATCGATAAGGCTTCTGGTCAACAACAGGCTATTTATTAGTAGTTAAGTTTCTGAGGGGGAGTCAAAAGCTATACACAGATTTTCAATTGGAGGGTGTCAATGCCCATATATCTCCTTCCTTCTTCCCTCGCACCTCAGATTGCCAGGTAAAATGCCGAATGGCCAGTGAAATTTGAATTTCAGATAAACAACAAATGTATTTTTAGTACAAGCATATCCCAGGCACTACTAGGAGCATATTTACACTTTAAAAACTTATTTGTTGATTATCTGGAATTCAAATTATACTGGGTATCCTATATTATTTTTTTTTGTTTTATTTTTTGCTAAATCTGGCAACCCTCCATGACTGTCTTCTTCCAACTTTGTTTTATTCTTTCTAAAATTTTATTTTAATGGGCTCGCTTCCCAAGTTCATACTCCTCTTTAAGGACAGTTTTTTCTTCACCTTCTGCTTTTATTCGGGGGTATTATGTTTTAGTGATTTTGGGAGTGTGATGTTCTTCTCTATAAAGGGGCTCAAGAGCCTTGTTTTCAAGTGAGGTTTGAAGAGGGCCTATCTGAAGCCGCCTCTTTGGAGGTTCTGCCCTCAGCAAGTAGTCCTTTGAGTTAAGCACTGCCTTCTCTAACCCGCACTTCTAACACAACCCAGGACAACATTAACACCATGAGTCACTAAGACCTTAGGAGAAATGGTAGTATTGATTTTAAAATTTTATCTTCATCTATTTTTTTAAAAGTA
The DNA here is from genome assembly GCF_000147115.1 of Myotis lucifugus. NCBI lineage: Eukaryota > Metazoa > Chordata > Mammalia > Chiroptera > Vespertilionidae > Myotis > Myotis lucifugus. Next base: position 2,797,411 of record NW_005871068.1, on the reverse strand, counting down.
AAGTCTTCTTTAGATGTACAATATGCGTACAGAAGTGTGTCCAGTTAATAAGGGCACAGCTGGATAAATTTTCCCAAAGTGATCATACCCCTGTAACCAGCACCCAGATGAAGAAGACATATAACATTAGGGATGGAATCCTGTCACATGCTACAATATGAATGCGTCTTTTTAAAAAATATATTTTTATTGATTTCAGAGAGGAAAGAAGAGGGAGAGAGAGAGAGAGAGAGAGAGAGAGAGAGAGAGAGAGAGAGAGAGAAACATCAGTGATGAGAAAGAATCGTTAATTGGCTGCCTCCTGTGTGCCCCACACTGGGGATCGAGACCACAACCCAGGCATGTGCCCTGACTAGAAATCAAACTGTGACCTCCTGGTTGTATCTTGAGGACATTATGCTAAATGAAGCAAATCAGTCACAAAAGGATAAATACTGACTCGTTTCATGCACATGAGGTATCTAAACTAGTCAAATTTATAGAAATAAGCAGTAGACTCACCATCTACTTGTAGGGGTCACCAGGGGCTGGGAGGAGGGAGAATGGGGAGTTGGTGTTTAATAGGTATAGTTTCAGTTTCGCAAGATAAAAACATTCTGGAGATTATTTACAACAATGTGAGTATATTTAACACTACTGAACTGCACAATTAGAAACAGTTAAGGTGAATTTTATGATATATATTTTGACTACAATAAAAAAGAAACACAACATTACCAGCTCCCTAGAAGTGCTCATGTCCATTCCCAGTCACTCCTCCTTGTCCAAGATAACCACTATCCTGATCTCTATAAAAAGCTCATCTGCTTTTAAAAGATTCTAGAGTTAGTAAGAAAAAAAAAGGTTCAGCAGACCCCTTTCCTCCTGACAGGGAGACTCCTTCAAATCAGAAAAAGAGCCCTGGCCGAGTGGCTCAATTAGTTAGAGCAGTGGTCGGCAAACTGTGGCTCATGAGCCACATGCAGCTCTTTGGCCCTTTGAGTGTGGCTCTTCCACAAAATACCGACTTCTGCGCATGGGCCATGAAGTTTCAATCACACCGTACATGCGCGCCCGCACGTGGTATTTTGTGGAAGAGCCACACTCAAGGGGCCAAAGAGCCGCATGTGGCTCGTGAGCCGCAGTTTGCCGACCACTGAGTTAGAGCATCTTCCAGATACATCAAGGTTGCAGGATACATCCCAGGTCAGGGCACATACAAGAATCAACCAATGAATGCATAAATAGGTGGGACAACAAATTCCCTCTCTCTCTCTCTCTCTCTCTCTCTCTCTCTCATCTCAAATCAATTTTTTAAACTCAGAAAAAAATTTCACTGCACCTACCACATTGCCTGGCATACAGTAGAAGTAGCTAAAAAAAAAAATGCTTGCTAATTGCATGTTGACTGAGAGCCTTAGGCTTGCGGTTGTGAGAGGCACTGAGGGAAGAAAAGGGCTCCACAGAAAGAAGATGAAAGTGCTGGAAACAAAGCCAGCTACTTCGCAATCTTGCCAAAGGTTAATCCTGCATATTCATTACAGGTTTATTCACTGATGATGCTTTTTTTTTTCACATCCACTGTGTGGACAACATGAACTCTAGGTTCATATTTGAATCCAGCTCAGAGTATGTATGTATGTATGTATGTATGTATTTATTTGTTTATTTATTTATTGTAACTATGTGCATAGCACTAACTATTTATTTTCTTAGCAGGGTGTTTATTGCCAATATACATGGCGTGAGATGAAATAGATGTGCTTGTTAATACTTGCCTCCAAATTTCTCAGGGGCAAATTCTAAACTCAAGGAAATTTGGGTTCACTTCATTTTATAACTGCCTCAAAGATTTTATCCACTGGACTTTGTGAGTATGTCCTTTTTTCAAGAATGTTCTGAGGAACAAATGGCAAAACTGGAAGTACCCATCAATAAGATGGATAAAGGGAGTGTGGGCTAGAAGGGGTCATTGGAGAAAAGGGGGAAATAGCTGTAATACTTTCAACAATAAAGATAAAAATTTTTTAAAGAAAGAGCCAATAAGGAAATAGAAGAAGAAGAAGAAGAAGAAGAAGAAGAAGAAGAAGAAGAAGAAGAAGAAGAAGAAGAAGAAGAAGAAGAAGAAGAAGAAGGAGGAGGAGGATAAAATTGTGATTTTAAACTACAAATAGTAGTGGCTAGGGCAGAATTGAATAATCTTTTAACAGTCTTGAAGCCAAGGGAATATGACAGGCCACTCTTTGATATCACATGGTAGGCGGATACACTGGCAGCCTTGGAAACATAAATGGTAGTGTCATATTATGCTAAAGACAGCTACTTAGATCAGTGGTCTCAGACCCACCAATTCCTACTATACTATAGTCTATATTTAGCAGTCTTCCTGTACTTATCTGAAAAGAAAGTCATAGGTGATACCACATACCCTTACACATCATTGTAAAAAAAATCAATGTAATGACCTAATAGAAAGGAAAAATAAAAGGTATTTATAATAAAATATCATGCACCTCAAAATGTAAACCTCAGGCATAACAATGCTAGAAGACAAAGTAAAGTAGATAGATACCTATACTAATCATAGATAGTATCACTGTGAGTGACAGCTCCAGACACAGACTGACACAGATGCACTTTAGTAGCAAAAAAATTACAAAATCTGTACTGCTTGTTTGTTATGACATCCCAACATGGTGAACCACTCCTGAAAGTTCTAAGCACATTTAAATGCAAGCACCCTTCAGGTCATATTGTGCTTGCATTCCTGGGAAATTAGGTGCTTATGTCACTTACATGAAGGTTCAGAAGGACATTAGAAGGTCACTTGGAATATGGGACTATTTCCAATTCTAGCATGATTGGGCTTCACCCTTTAAATGTCAATAATGTCCCCCCAAATCATTGTGACAACCAAAAAAACCCCCACCATCAATTTCTAAAATTTGTCCCCCAAATACCACCTCCCATGTATTACCTCTGACATAAAGTAAAAACTTTTATTTGTAGAAGCGTTTTTAAACTCTTCAAACATATCCTTGATAAAGGATCCATAGCCTCAGCGATCCCCCTATTTGTGATGAACATTCTTTCACATTAAAAAAATTTTTTTGATCTTTGATTTTACAATCCCACCAAAAGGGAGTTTCCCAAGATCTGAGTCAGTAAGATCATCAAGAGAGTCAATAAATAAAATTACAGAGTAGTTTTTCCTCGGGAATGCTTACTTAGTATTTTAGTCATTAAAATAATAGGTTGACACAAGGCAAAAAGAAGAGCAAAACCCTGCAGGTTGTCTGATCAAGAGAGAAGGTGCCATACAGATCTAGGATAGAGATAAATATTGTAATTATTGTTGTTGTTGCATTTCTGAAGTTATTGCATTTAGTTGTGTTTTTCAAAAATGTGCAGTAATTGTGAAAATACTTGACTAGCAGCATAAATATAAATCAAATATCCTATAAACATTACCAGTTCGAGTGCATAGAACACTGCCCTCAGGTAGGGTTTCATGTGTCTTGGGGCCAGTGGCGTGGATCCAGCTGCTTCTAGTTCAGAGGAGCTCCCTACACTCACATCTTCCCAACTCTGCATCCGGTGGCATCAAGTTGGGAGCCTGCAATCAGCGGTGATGTAATTTTTCACACCACAGAAATTGGCGAACGCTACAAATCGGGTCCACAGCTACCCACACACCCTCACTTCCAGAGAGCCTATTGTTAAACAGTCACCAGATACCACGGCCTCGGGCTGGCTCCAAGGAAAGAACCACCTGTTGCAGAAGTACAAAGGAAGACTTTGTTAAAAACTTTCTGAAAAGATCAGTCTAAATTGGGCTCTCTAGTGTTTCATCAAATAAGGTACTGCCCAGCCGGTTTGGCTCAGTGGCCGAGCGTTTTTAGGTCTAATCAAATAATTGAATCTATATCCTCTCCCATGGGAACTGACCTTTAGACCATTTCACAACCAACATTCCCTCTCGCTTAGACCACATTCCACTTGCTAAGACCATTATCTTTCCCCTCCGGACTTTCCCAGGATCCGGACCTGCCCAGAGAGTTCCCTGCCAAAAGAACTACCTAAAGTCCTTTAAAACGTCTGATTTCCCATCCCTGGGTGCTGGTGCCATTTGGGGGCTCAGCCCATCTGGTTTTCCAGATGACCAAATAAATGTATAATCCCTTACCACTTTGGCGTTGTGCATTCCTCCTTTGGTGACCCTAACATTTGGTGCTGAAAACCCAGGAGGGTTCCACGGGGAAGGGGAGCCATCGTCCTGGCTTCAGTCACCCCAACTTTGCTACTCGGAGAGCAGTAGGCAGCAGTAGCTCGTCCTGGGCTTACCTCAGAATCATACTCAGGTGACATGATCGACTGTTGGCCTCATTTAGGCCTCCCTCCCTTATAGGCCCTCTGGAACCAGCCAAGGAGGAGACCGGATCAGAAACCTCTCCTTCTCCATTGCTGACCCTCCATCCCACACCGGCCAATCTTCTCTAGGTGAGTGACGTTCCACAATTTCTCTCGTCTTGAGTCTCCCGCCCCCTCACTCTCACTGACTTCTCGAAAGTCCTAGTGCTAGGGCAGAAGACTCCTCGGCCGTTTGGCTTTGCGTCCTTCTGAACTGGGGACGCCCAGTCGGGAGGGTCGCCCCTTGTTTTTCATGGTGGTTTGTTTAGAGGTGGAGATGCCTGCCTAAACAGTCACCTTGGATTTGTGGTCTGTCACTCACATCTCCTCTCTTGTGGGCCACGCTTATTCTCCTTATCATGGGGAACACTCCTCCACACCCCCTAAAACGCCTTACCCTCATAGGGGAGATCAGGCCCACACACCTCAGTTTCTCTTGTAACACTGTTTGGCCACAATATAAACTAGATAATGAGCACAATTTAGATAATTGCTGTCACCACAATGGAAAATGGTCAGATTCCCTACATCCAGGCCTTTTTCACCCTTCAGTTTGGACCCTCTCTCTGTCAGTCCTGTTCTACCTAGCAAATCCTCTCCTTCACACAAAATATCATACCCCTAACACTTCTGATTCTGAATCTACTTTTGACCCAGCAGACCACCGACCTCCACCCCCTTTACTCCCCCTCCATCACCTGCAGTAGATTTCCAAAACCCAGACCCTCCTAACCAGCAAACACCTTATCTCCCGGCCTCTGAGAGCCCAAATCCTGAGAACATGAGTTTCAAAACAGCCTTTTCCCCACCTAACATGTGCTCTCAGGCCACCCAAAGACCACCTTCCTCAACAGCCACTTCTATTCCCACTCCCATTCTACTCCTGAGGGAGACGGCAGGAACCGAGGGCATAGTCTGAGTCCACGTCCCATTCTCTATGTCTGACCTTTCCCAGACTGAAAAAAGACTTAAGGTCTTTTTCCATCGACCCAACCACCTTTACTAAGGAATTTGAGTACCTGACCCAGTCCTATGACCTGACATGGCACGACATGTATGTCATCCTGTCCTCCTTCCTCTCTCACCCCAGAGGAGAAGGAGCGAGTGTGGCTAATAGCTCAGGACCATGCCATGCCCTCCATAGACAGGATGGGGTGGCCAACCCGGTTGGCTCTGACACTGTCCCCTGAACTGACCCGAGGTGGGACTATCAGGTTAATTCTCCGGGGTGCTGGCTTCATAGCCTTATGATCACCTGTCTCATTGCCAGACTCAAAAAGGCTTCCCATAGGCCAATGATGGCGAACCTTTTGAGCTCGGCGTGTCAGCATTTTGAAAAACCCTAACTTAACTCTGGTGCCGTGTCACATATAGAAATGTTTTGATATTTGCAACCATAGTAAAACAAAGATGTATATTTTTAATATTTATTTTATATATTTAAATGCCATTTAACAAAGAAAAATCAACCAAAAAAATGAGTTTGCGTGTCACCTCTGACACGCATGTCATAGGGTTCGCCATCACTGCCATAGGCAGGCCAACTATGACAAACAATAAAATCACTCAGGACCCTGACGAAAATCCAGCTCTCTTCCTCTCCCACCTCACAGAGGCCTTACAGAAATTGACCACCTTAGACCCCACCTTCCCAGAGGAAACTTTTCATCTGAACACCCATTTTATATCCCAATCAGCCCCCGACATATGCCATAAACTTTGAAAAATAGACACAAGCCCACAAACCCCTCAAAAAGACCTCATTAGCCTGGCCTTTAAGGTCTTTAATAATAGAAACAAGGAGACCCAAATCCAAAAACAAAGGTGAGATCAGGCCAAGGCTGAGGCCCAGAAGGAGGCCTTTCAGCATCTAGCCACCGCTCTCACGAACCCCAAACAAAGTGCTGGTCCTCCAACCAAGGGTAAGTCAGGAGCTAAGCCTCCTCTGGGCCCATGGTTCAAATGCAGTGACGAAGGACACTGGGCCAAGTCCTGCCCAAACCCGAGACCCCTGCCTGGGTCCTGCCCAAGGTGCAGAAGGAAAGGCCACTGGAAATCAGACTGTAGTCTTGCCCCTCCAGGTTGGACCTCAGCCAGTCCAGCAAGGCAACCCTTTGGATCCAGTTTGGAGCTCCCAGACCTCCTGAGACTGGCCACTGAAGGCTGAAGCTGCCCAGGCCCTGACAAGGCCCCCAGACTTACATCACCAGGACAGAGCCTTGGGTAACAATTGTAGTGGCAGGTAAGCCAATCTCCTTTTTAACTGACACTGGGGCCACTTATTCTGCCCTCTCTGAATTCGCTGGGACCTTTGTCCCCTCCTCAGTCTCTATTATGGGGGTTGACAGATTAGTCTCACAGTCATTAGCCACCTCGCCTTTACACTGCATCTTACTAAATACCCGCATTCGCTCTTTTCTCATTCTACCTCAGTGCCCGGCCAGGGCTACCATGCATCCCCTCATAAAGCCCAGTTGTCCCAAACCACAGTCACCTACCTCAGTTTCACCCTCACCCCACAAAGTCGAGCCATTACCTTAGGCAGTAAACATGTTATCTCCTCCATAACTGTCCTCTCCTCTAGACAAGAGATACTCTCCTTTCTCGAGCTCACTGGGTACTTTCGCCTCTGGGTTTCCAACTTTAGTCTTCTCGCAAAGCCCCTCTATGACACAGCGAAGGGAATCTTCACTGAGCCTTTAGATTCTAAGGCCAGCATTTTCACCCCCTTTAATGCTCTGAAAAACTGCTCTCGCCTCAACGCCTTCTCACCCCCTCTTCCCAAAGAACAACGTTCTTTTCTGCAAAACTGCAAATGCTTACTTAACAGTCCTGCTACTATCAGAGGCAGAACTCATTATCACCCAAACCTTCACATGTTATCTCTAAGGAAAAATGTGGCATTTTTAAATCCAAGCAGCTGCAGGCTTGGAAACTGCAGTCCTAGAACAGGCTGCAGGGCCTGCTCCCTCCTCCCTCCACTTTTTCTCCAGCCTCACAGGCCTATACATAATTTTCCAAAGTCTTTGGTAACTTAAAGGTTTTGGAGTATTGCTGGGTTAAATGATAAACATCTAAATATTTCAACAAGTTTTAAGTTCATCTGAGTCTAGCTTTTGTTACAGAAAAACTATAAATGCTGGCTGTTTACTTTTTGGCTAAAATGGGTTATTTGTGAATGGGTAAGAAAGTTTGTGAAAGTTGTAGAAAAGTTTGTCCAGTGAGTCAGGACAAATCCCTGACGTCTGAAGGGACCCCTTTTCTCCTATTAAGCTAAAGCAACCCCACCCAGGCTCTCTCCTGTTGCTTAAATACTGAGATTGGAGCCTAGACTTTATTTATTTCCACCGATCATTCACAGTCCTTGACACTATCACTGAAAGCCTCAACAGGTCTTCCTGCTTGGTATTTAGGAACCTCTCTCCCCTTTTTGAGCCTTCTTAAAAGTCATACATTGGCCCTAACCAATTTGGCTCAGTGGATAGAGCGTCTGCCTGCGGACTCAAGTGTCCCAGGTTCGATTCCGGTCAAGGGCATGTACCTTGGTTGCGGGCACATACCCAGTGGGGAGTGTGCAGGAGGCAGCTGAATCGATGTTTCTCTCTGATCGATGTTTCTAACTCTCTATCCCTCTCCCTTCCTCTCTGTAAAAAATCAATAAAATATATATTTTTTAAAAAGTCATATACTGCAAAGGACACCGAGTCAGGAATGATCCCATAATACAGGGAAATAACAAAGCAGACCAGGAGGCCATGGCAGCAGCTCAGAGGAAGCCTCGATCTTCCCAACTCTTAGCTATACCTCATGTAACACTCAAATACACTCCAGAGGAACTTCAGCCCCTATTAGTCTTGGAGCCACTCAGGAAGATCCATGGTTAAAATTTCAGGAACAGTATATCCTTCCCCAGGGACAGGCCTGCAATATCTTACAGGCTATTTACAATTCCCTACATATGGGATACAGACCGCTTTTACAACTCCTAAAACCCCTCATCACATGTCCTAGCCTAGCTTCCCTACTGCAAGATATCACCAAAACCTGTTCTACTTGTTACTCAGTATCTCGCCAAGGACAGGTTAGACCTTCCTCTTTCCCCACTCATCAGGCAAGGTGCCAAATCCCTGGACAAGACTGGCAAATTGACTTCACTCACATGCCACCTATTAAAAGAACCAAATATCACCCAGCCAGTGTGGTTCAATGGTTGAGTGTCGACCTATGAACCAGGAGGTCGTGGTTCGATTCCCAGTCAGGGCACATGCCCAGGTTGCAGGCTTGATCCCCAGGGTGGCGTGTGCAGGAGGCAGCTGATTAATGAGTCTCTCTCATCATTGATGTTTCAATCTCTCTCTCCCTCTCCCTTCCTCTCTGAAATCAATAAAAATATTTTTAAAATAAAAGAACCTAATATCTCTTAACCCTAGTAGATTACCTTCTCAGGCTGGGTAGAAGCATTCTCACTGCATCTGAAAAGTCCTCCAAGGTCACACAAGCTCTCATTCAGCCTATCATTTCCAGATCCAGCTTACCCACCTCATTACAATCAGATAATGGACCCAACGGGTTGACTACGAGGTCTCTCTGGAAGCCAATGGTTATATCCTACAGCCGGTCCATTTACTTCCTATCCAACCATCCAATCCCGACACTTTAGCTGTCCCTTCCCTTCCCTTCCCTTCCCTTCCCTTCCCTTCCCTTCCCTTCCCTTCCCTTCCCTTCCTTTCCCTTCCCTTTCCTTTTGCTTTTCCCTTGGGTAACAGCCCATTCTAGCCTTCCCGCCCAGTTTCACTGCAATAGAATCTCAACCACTCTTGGTATGTACAATAGACGCTGATATTTTCTATTCGTTTAATTTCATTTAAAAAATGCTGGCCTCAACTTAGTATATATCATTTTCACAAACTCACTAATGTGTTGTGACCCCCAGTTTGAAAACACAGCCTTAGAAACCTTTATTTTTCAGATCTCATCTACATTCCCCTGTTTTATTCCTTTCTCTCTAGATTACTCTGTTCTTTTCATCTAGAACTTTGACCCCCAATTTACCAGTTCCTTCCTTCCTTCTTTCCTTTCTACATTTCTTCCTTCCTTCCCAGATATTTACAAATCATTTGCTATGTGCCAGGCACTGGGCTAGGTGCTGGAGATGCAATGGATTTATATCCACACCCTGGGATTCCAACATCCATCCAATCCTCATGCAAATAAATGCAAACTTTCAACTGTGCTTAGTGTTACAAAGGACAGGGGAATTTGACCTAGTTAGGAAAGACTTCCTGAGGAAATGACACCTGAGCTGAGATGTAAAAATCTATTCTATTCTATTCTACTTGGTTCTATTCTATTGTTCTCTTCTGTTCAATTTCACTAACAGAATGCTGGCCACTCCCCATTATTCCCAACTCCTAATCTTCTTTCAGCAACTACTAATCTACTTTGTGTCTCTATAGATTTACATATTCTGTGCATTTTGTATAAAGAGAATCATATATCATGTAATAAGTAGTCTTTTGTGACTGTCCCCATCATTTAGCATGACGTTCTCAAGAATCATCCATGTTGTAATATTGCATGAATATACCACATTTTGTTTACCCATTTCAGTTGATGGATAGCTGGGGTTGTTTCCACTTTTGGCTATTGAATAATGTTACTATGAACACTTGTGTATAAATTTTTGTGTTGACATATGCTTTCATTTCTCGGGTATATACTTAGGAGAGAAATTGCTGGGTCATATGGTAACTCTAATTTTAACATTTGAAGGAACTGCCAAACTATTTTCTAAAACAACTGCACCATTTTACATTTCCACCAGCAGTGTATTAGAGTTGCAATTTCTCTATATCCTTGCCAACACTTGTTTATTATATTCTTCTTTGATTACAGCCATTCTAGTGGATATGATATGGTATCTCATTATGGTTTTGGTTTGCATTTCCTTGATGGCTAATGATGTTGAGCATCTTTTCAGCTACTCGTTGACCACTTGTATATATTCTTTGGAAAAATATCTATTCAGATCTTTTCCTATTTTTAGTTGGGTTGGTTATCTTTTTATCATTGAGTTGTAAAAGTTCTTTATATATTTTAGGTACAAGTTCCTTATCACACAAATAATTTGCAAATATTTTCTCCCATTCTATGGGTTGTCTCTTCACATTCTTTTAAGTTTATTTTATTTTCTAGAGAGAGAGAGGAAGGGAGAGGGAGACATCAATGAGCTGCCTCCTGCACACCCCCTACCATCGATTAAGTCTACAACCCGGGCATGTACCCTGACCAGGAATCGAACCAGCAACCCTCTGGTGCACAGGACAACACCCAACCAACTGAGCCACACTGGCCAGGGCTCTTTTCACATTCTTGATGGTGTCCTTTAAAGCACAAAAGTTTTTAATTTGATGAAGTCCCAATACTCCATTTTATACTACACCTCAACAACCATCACCTCATTTTACCTCAACAAGGGACCCTGACATCACCCAAAGCTATTTGAACAATGCTGTCTTACACCCCAGTATAGACTCTGAATGAAACCTTTTGTCCTTCTAGCTTTCTCTCTGCCTATTTCTATCACAAATGCTCTCTTAACTCTCTAGGACTTCCAATCCCTCAGCCCTCTGTTTTCTTCCTGTTTGTCACACCCACCTCTTCCCAACCGTCTCATCTTCCACTCTTATCCAGCTTAGCCCTTAGAATACAACACTACAAACTCCACCCCCAGGATATTCCCCTCTGCCTTTTTGCTGCACTTGTTCTGCAATCTCCAACCATATATCAATCTAACCATCTGCCTTCTCTATTTCTATTGCTACTAACCACTTCTGATTTGTGTTCCCCATATCAGCTAAACTCTCAAACTTGCCATGCAATCTTTTCATTTGACCCACTTCAGTTTCCTCTCCCATTCCCTGATGTCAACTTTACTACTCTCCCTTTCACACGTCATTCCCATCATGCTCTTTCTTGAATAAGCCAAGATCACTCAAGTCTCCTTGGTGATTACTGTTCCTTGGCCTTAAACACTCTTCCACCAGGTCCTTAAGGCTGGAAACTTCTTGTCATTCAGGTCTCAGTTCAAAGGTCACCTCTTCAGAGAGGTCTCCCCTATCCACCCTGTCTACTGTTGCTGCTTTCCTCCCATTGCTATCACATTACCCTGATTTATTTTCTTATTATCCTTATCTGGGCATTCTATCTGGAAAAATCTTACTCATGCTTCTAAAACCCTTCCCTAGCTAGAGTTAGAGACTTGCTAAAATACCCTGTATAGAACTCTATTATTGGGCTGCTGTTATTTGTGGATTAGAGGCCTGTGTTCCCCTTTCAGATGCCAAGCACAGAGTAGGCACTCAATATAAATAGAAGAAAGGTATAGAAACCCATTATCTATAAAGCACAGGGTCTATCCATCACAAATGAGAATTAATTATGGGGGGGGGAGTGCGGAAGCACAATCTAACACGAAATCCTATTGTGCATTATTTATAATTGCAAAAATAGGGGGAAGGTATCTGAACACAGATGCTTTTCTTATCTTCTACTTTTCTGAATTCTTCTAGTTTTCTCTGTGCATACATTGCTTTAATACTAAAATAGCCCTAATATTTTATTTTCTAAGAAAGAAATATAGTCCCATTCCTTCTTGAGTTTATATAACTTCAAATATTAATTTATTGATCAATACGCTAGAAAACTGAAGAATGCAGAGTCAGTAATTTATCCAGCTTCTCTCAACAAATTAATGACAGAAAAAGGAGTATTAGAGCAGCCCTGGGGTGATGTTGGGGAACAAAACTAATTTCCTGTTTGCTCTGTACCATTAATATTGTATTTCAGGTAGTTCTGTATTAAGTCCTTGGTAATAGGCTAAAAGGCACTAATAGAAATAGCATAAAAAACAGGAAGACTATGGGTCAAGTCTGTTTAAATCAAGGTGAGTGTAGCTCACTTTAAGGAAATTGGTGAATTTGGGATTGTTTATGGAAGGATTTATAAGAGAATTAGTTTAAGTTCTAAATTCCCCCAATTTATTTAAAACATGACCCTCCTCATATAATCTATCAGAGAATACATTTACCAAGTGAAATACCATCTATGAGTCAGATATCAGAACAAATATTTACTGCAATAAATTCTAGTCTACCAAAGAATTGGAAAGTTCCTTAGAATCACAAAAGGTTTGTTAAACCTTGCATATACCGTGTATCAAGTGCATTATTTGTATGGAGGAGCCACTCCAACCTGGCATTGAGTTTGAGAATGAACCTGTTTGGAGGACAGTTAAAGCTGCTCAACGAGGGAAGAGAGCAAATTTGAATAAAACAGACAATATTAAGAGGCTGTCTTAGTTCTGGTTCCTCCAGAAGTAGGAGCTGATATAAAGATTCCAGTGCAAGTAGTTGATTCAGGAGGAGAATTCTAGAAACATCAGGAGGGTAATGGGGAAATCAGACAAGGAAGAGAAGGAAGCCACTTAAGGGTGTGTTGTCAAGTGAGTCGCCATTGTGGGCCACTGGAGCATCCTCCTGCTGGGGAGCAGGGTGACCAGAGAGAATACATGTATCTGAGTCACGCTGCCTGAGAAGCCAGCGTGTTTGAGGGCTGCTCTGATGTCCAGACAGCATCTCGGGGCTGAGCAGCATTGCTGGCTGTTGAAGTTGGGCCAGAGTGCATGAAACAGTAAATGCTGAGGACTGGCACTGGGAGAGCAAAGCACCTGCTACTGACGGAATAAACAGGCTTGGGCCAGCATTTTAGTCCCCTTTGGTGCATTTTTTTTTCAATTATTGCTGAAAAAATCAGTTGGTCATTTTAATCACATTAATGATTGATGAATGGATTAACAATTTACTCAGTAATTCTGATGGCGTAAGGTCCAATAAAGGGAACACTCTCACTGTGCAATTGTGCCCATTGGTAATACCAAGGCTTTGGTGCTTTTTTAAAAAAAATATCTTTTTATTGATTTCAGAGAGGGAGAGAGATAGAAACATCAATGATGAGAGAGAGTCATTGATCAGCTGCCTCCTGCACATCCCACAGAAGGGATCGAGCCTGCAACCCGGGCCTGTGCCTTGACCCAGCATGGAACCATGACCTCCTGGTTCATAGGTCAGCGCTCAACCACTGAGCCAGACCGGCTGGGCTGCTTTGGTGCTTTTTATTTTATTTTATTTTTATTGTCTAAAGTTTTACATATGTCTCCTTTTTCCCCAATTGACCCCCCACCCCCAGCCATTCCATCCCCGGGCAAGCCCCCACTGCCCCAGTGTCTGTGTCCATTGGTCATGCATATAAGTCCTTTGGTTGCTCTCTAACCCCCCCTCCCCTACCATTTGTCTCTGGATCTATTCTTGTTCATCAAATTATGTTCATCATTATATCCCACAAATGAGTGAGATCATGTGATATTTATCTTTCTCCAACTGGCTTATTTCACTTAGCATAATGCTCTCCAGGTCATTCCATGCTGTTGCAAATGGTAAGAATTCCTTCTTTTTCACAGCAGCATAGTATTCCATTGTGTAGGTGTACCACAGGTTTCTAATCCACTCATCTGCTGATGGGCACTTAGGCAGTTTCCAGATCTTAGCTATGGTGAATTGTGCTGCTATGAACATAGGGGTGCATATATCCTTTCTGATTGGTGTTTCTGGTTTCTTGGGATAAAGTCCTTTTGGTGCTTTTTAAAAAGAGGTTTTAGTGATTTACATTTACGGTTGAAACTCTCAAAGCTGCCTTTCTACCTACCGTAGTCTCTTGTACAGGCTTGTGGGTTTTTGCCCCAATGTGCGTCCAGGCCGCGCCCTTGCTGTTGAGGACCCATCCTTCTTCTCTGCCCACCCCGCCCCCTTTCTGAAGGTGGTGCCCAGTGAACAGTGGGCTGAGGGTCTCAGCAGCTCATTCCGGTCTGACCTGTTGTCTGTTTTTGGTGGTTGTGGTTTTGAAAACATGGCCTGCCCTGCTATTACAGCAGAAGGCACCTTCAAAGCATTTCCGCAAACAACCTGATCCAGTTGTATACTTGTTGAACACGTTCCCTGCGCAAGGAACAAAAGACCAAACTCAGGTCGTCACTCCAGAAGGGAAACCAGCAGTTTGCATTCCAAGATGACTTGGTCTCCGCCTCTTTTTCCCCTTTCCTCCCTCCCCACACCCTCTCTTGAGATGAGGAATTCTTCCCTAAGCAATTTTCAAAGTTCAAAAAAAGTGATTGCAGACTTTGTAATGCACAGTTTATGGCATGAGAACACTTGGCAGAAGAAACAATAACAAAGTCAATGCCACCTTGCCCTCCCTTGTGGTTATGTAATAAAAGGGCAAACTGCTGTTTCATGCAGAGCTGTGGGAGGGTTGGGCAGACAGCTCTACACATGCGGGGGGGGGGCATTTTTCCAGGTGTCAGAAGGCTTTGACACAGGTGGTATCTGGGCCTCTCCTCTCTGCCTCATCACCTGTCACCTGGAACAAGGACTACACCTATGACACTTTAATGCGGATTTTTTTCTTAAATATATTTTTATGGATTTCAGAGAGGAAGGGAGAGATAGAAACATCAATGATGAAAGAGAATCATTGGTCGGCTGCCTCCTGCACACCCCACATGTGCTCTGACCGGGAATCAAACAGTGACCTTCTGGTTCATAGGTTGACACTCAACCACGGAGCCACACTGGCTGAGGTTTAATGCGGTTTTTAAAAGGCACCCATCTCTTCTCTCCCAGAGCACACAGTTCGGCAAGTGGTACATGGGTTGTATTTCTGCTCCTGCTCTGTGTCCTCAGCCAAGTGTCTGAGTGCAGAACACAGCGTACACAATGCCCATGGGGACCCTGTCTAGGACTGGCAGAAACTTCCCCGGGCCTACCATAAGCCACCCCACCCCAGGCTAGTGCTTACAGCTTACTGTTTACCTCACTTTAAGTGTCTGCTTCAAGATTCTGAAACATTATTCTTTCTACTTCAGAACACAGTTTCAACTCATTTTCTCTATAAATTTCCTGGAGGCCTGGCCGGGTAGCTCAGTTGGCTAAAGCATCGTGCCAATACGCCAAGGTTGTGGGTTCAATGTCCGGTCAGGGCACATACAAGAATCAATCGATGAATGCATGAAATAAGTGGAACAACAGATCGATGTTTCTCTCGCTCAAAAAATCAATAAATTAAAATGTATAAATTACCTGGAAATCCCTGCCTCTCCATTCCAGTTAGTTTACCTAGATCGCTTGGCCTGCTGTATCAGCATCTCCCCCACCACCCTAGGCTACATCCCTCTTCCTCTGCAAAGTGGCGTCACTTTGTGGCAAGGTGTCTGGGGAGAGAACTTGTGGGTTAAACAAACAAACAAAAAGCTTCCAGGCAGGGAAATGGTCAGGTTTGCATCAATGTGGGGAAGTTTGCATAAGAAGCCCAGGTGCCTTCTGGGAGGAAAATAACCAAAACCTCGGTGCAGATTCCCTTCCCAAGCCTGCAGTAGAGACCAGATGCCATTAATGAGGGGCCACACGCTGGGGGAAAGGAGACAGGCAGAGTGGGGGTAACCCTGCACAGGCTGGAGGTGGAAAGAAGGCAGGATCTGGGTCTGGGATACAGCAGACACTAGACGTGTGCTAACCTGGTTCTCCAGACAGCAAACCACCACCCTTGGGAAGGAGTTATGTGAGCAAACTGGCAAATGGCCCTCTCAGCAGCTGGCTCTAGCCTCGCATACCTCAGATGTAGTCTAAGGACTCAGGAAGGCACTGCTGACCCATTGACTTCACAGGCACACCAGGCCTATTGTAAGCTGCACATGCAAACAGAAGCTTCGCCAGCCTCTTTCTTCACTTAGGGGAGAACTGAATTGATCTCACCTGACTGCATCTGATTGGTGCAAGTGAAATTACACAGCTGTCAAGGAGTCTGGGAAATGTAGTTTTTTGATTTGTAGACACTGCTATAAATAAAGGCGCACTGAAAGAAGTTTTATGTAGATGCTGAATAATCATTCCCATCGTGGTTACTCTGTTTGAAAACCTTCCATGGCTCTCCATCTGGGTAGCGCTATTGGAGGAAAGCAGGACCTAAGTGCAAAATACAGTAGATTCCAGCAATGATTTCTTTAAAAAAATTTTTTTGTTGTTAATCCTCACCCGAGGATATTTCTGCATTGATTTTTAGAGAGAGAGGAACGGGGGAAGGGGGGAAACATTGATGCCTGAGACTATGACTGAGGATTAAACCGACAACCCAGGCACGTGCCCTTGAATCAAACCTGAAATCCTTCGGTGCACAGGCCCACGCTCTTACCACTGAGCAACACCAGCCAGGTCTCCAGCAATGATTTCTAAACTGTAGACTACAGACCCTGGAGAGATCAGAGACATCACAAGATGTTCTTGACCTCCTTGCACCCCAGTCATTTTCTGTGGGCTGGAAAGAAAACATTGTGACTTTCATATATGTGTTCACCTATTTTTCACACATGGAGGGGAATTTTGACTCAAAAAATATGAATCACTGGAAACCTTCCTTACAAACACCCTGTTTCTCACCCACAGACCCCACACCTCTGCCTAGACTGGGAACACCGTCTCCTTCCTCTCTCGCCAATTCCTATCCATCATTTGAGACTCAGCCCAAGCCACCACCTTCCCTGGCCTGGGAGGTGATTCTCTCTGACTGCTTCAGGCTAGGCTAGCTCATCCTCATCTGTTCTCTCATAGTATCCTGGGAAGTTATACTAATGATAATGATAAAAGTGAACTTTTATTGGCTCACTTTATGCCAGGCTCCAGGAGATATGTACTCTTATTATCCTATTTTACAGATAAGGACACTGGGGCACAGAGAGGTTGCATAACCCGCTCAAGGTCAATCATTACTCAGTGGCGGCTGTGACTCAATCCCAGGCAGCAGTCTGTCTTCAGAGCCCATGCTCTTGACCAATACTCTCATTTCCTCTCATTCTCTCTATTATTACTGCCCACCCTGCTATGTTTATGTCTCTGTCCATCGATATCTTAATTTGCGTGTCTGTCTCCTCTGCAAATACACAATGCCTGCCTATGATGTTAAAATGGGGGGGGGGGGTAAGTCAAAAGTTTTTCCTCCCTTCCCGACACATAGAAAATTCCAAGACCAGTGTCCAAATTGCTTGCACCTTCCTCCTCTCATCCTCCACTGTCTGGTAACACAGGGACTATTTTCTTCTTCAGCAGAGAATACCAGGCTAAATTACAGAGCAGGCTATGAAATTGCTAGCCTCAGCTCCCTTCTTTGGCTGTTTTCTCTAAAATAGATTCTTTCTGTTGGTTGTATAAATACAAGACAGAACCCACCACCGCCTTGAAATCGCGTGGGAAAGTGTATCAGCTCTGAGCTCTGTTGGAACAGACTTTCTGGCCAGGATCCACCAAGCACTTCTCTGGACAGGATGAGGTTCCCGGGAACTCCAGCCCACACGTCAGCATTCTCATGCAAACATATAGGAGAGTGGACTGGGGGAGAGCTTGCCATTTCCCCAGGAGTCAGGAGGTATTTCCATATCTGTGCTTTTACTTTCACTGTTACTTCCTCTGTCTAACACAGACATTTGCCCGTTTCCTGTGCCTCAGGACCTAGGAGGCTCGGCTTACACCGGCCAACAGCCCTAACAGGGGAGCTAGCTGGTCATCCCCCTACTGGGGTCAGTCATACACCTTTCACACCCTGGATGCACCAACTTACCCCAGACTCATCTCTCATCTCTGCTCAAATGCCTTTTTCTTCCTTTTCTACTTGAAGTGTTTGATTTCTGTTCAGCCCATTTGTTTTGGCTCATAAAACAGGCATTTCCTTTTCCCTCTTGAAGGTAATTTATTAAAAGAAGCCTTTTATCACTATCTTTCAAGTATGCCATCTAGATCCCTGTTTGGGAAAGTCCCCCCTGGCTGCAGATTGCCCTTCTAAAGGTGTGTGACCTCTGCAGGAAACAGCAAAGGAACAATTCAAATCTCCCTTGTGTCATTTATTTTTTTAATATATTTTTTTATTGATTTCAGAGGGGAAGGGAGAGGGAGAGAGAGATAGAAACATCAGTGATGAGAATCATTGATCGGCTACCTCTGTGTACACCCCCTACTGAGAATCAAGCCCACAACCTGGGCATGTGCCCTGACTGGGAATCGAACCGTGACCTCCTGGTTCATAGGTCAATGCTCAACCACTGAGCCACGCCGCTGGGCTCCCTTGTGTAATTTATACATCTGAAAGCATCATTTCTTCCAGTAAAAAGCACGCTATTTTATCAAGGCACATCATCTTCAGGAGAGATAGGAGTGCATGTCAAATATGCTCAAGAATGACTTTTGTAACTCATTGTTTTAAGACCTCTTAATACCCATTCAGGCTAAATGACCTGGCATGTCCACATGCTTATCCATTCATCTTAGACACTGCCAGTCAACCTATGGAGAGAGTGGATGCTGTCAAAATAGTGTTACACAAATCCTCTAGAGTAGTGGTTCTCAACCTGTGGGTCGCGACCCTTTGGGGGTCGAAAGACCCTTTCACAGGGGTCACCTAAGACCATCGGAAAACACATATATAATTACATATTGTTTTTGTGATTAATCACTATGCTTTAATTATGTTCAATTTGTAAAAATGAAAATACATCCTGCATATCAGATATTTACATTACAATTCGTAACAGTAGCAAAATTACAGTTATGAAGTAGCAATGAAAATAATTTTATGTTTAGCGGTCACCACAACATGAGGAACTGTATTAAAAGGTCGCGGCATTAGGAAGGTTGAGAACCACTGCTCTAGAGAAAGCCAACACACAAAAAGAGTTTATGTAAATTATAAAAACATGAGTCAGTGACACGTGGCATTCAATCCTCAAGTAATGTTGACCCTGAGCAGCACATCCACACAAGCCAAAAAGAATCTGAGGTTAGAGAACAGGTTCTCCACCTTAGCTATTTTTTCACTTAGGTATTTTTAAACATCTCCATGCCCAGGCCAATCAAATTGGAATCTCTGAGGGGTAGGATGCCTTGCTTCTCCTCCATGTAGCTTTTCACCCACTAGCAGACTAGCTCAAGGTCATCTTAGAGTTCCAAGCCCTAATACCCAAGTAGTTTTCAAGTCTCTCCCTGTAACACACATCGTATTGACCAAAGTAATTCACAGAGCCAAGCCTAGATTTAAGAGATGGAGTAACAGACTGCAGTTCTTACGAGAAAAGAAGAATTTGTGGTCATTTTTGCCATCTACCACAAGCACCTTCTACGTTCCTAGCACTGTTAGGCTCTCATGGGGGTTGTCAAAGGAGAGCCTCTCACCCTAGCTGGTGTTTCTCAGTGGATAGAGCGTTGGCCTGCGAACTGAAAGGTCCCAGGTTTGATTTTGGTCAAGGGCACATGCCCAGGTTGTGGGCTTGATCCCCAGTAGGGGGCGTGCAGGAGGCAGCTGATCAATGATTCTCATCCTGATGTTTCTATCTCTCTCTCTCCCTCTTCTTCTCTGAAATCAATAAACAAATACATTAAAAAAAGAACACATGGCAAAAGGGGAGAAGACTACAAGAGATCCTAGAAAAGAAAAGCAGGCCCTGATAGAAAAGAGGACTTTGTTTTTATATTTTAAAAGTGAGTGTGTATCAGTCAGAGTTCAACCAGAGACATATAACC
This sequence comes from Myotis lucifugus, assembly GCF_000147115.1. Taxonomy (NCBI): domain Eukaryota; kingdom Metazoa; phylum Chordata; class Mammalia; order Chiroptera; family Vespertilionidae; genus Myotis; species Myotis lucifugus. Next base: position 2,777,351 of record NW_005871068.1, on the reverse strand, counting down.
AATAGGAGATATGTATTAAGAGATTTGGTGCAAAGAATTGTCTTATGGAATAGTGGGGGCTGGCTAGGCAAGTCTGAAATCCATAGGGCAGGCCACCGGAAAGAGGCCGCTGGAACTCATAGGCTAAAGCTACAGTCTGCAGGCAGAATTTCCTCCGGGAAACCTTAGCTCTGCTCTTAATGACTTTCACCTGGTTGAATCAGGGTCACCAGATTATCTAAAATAATCTCCCTTACTAAGTCAACTGATTATGGATGGACTTTAATTAGTTCAATAACTGGGAACTATTGCCTCTCCAAGTTGAATGTAAAACTGACAACACCAGGTCAGATTGCACAATTCTGAATATACTAAAAACCACTGTACACGTTAAATGGGTGAGTTGTATGGTATGTGAAATATATCTTTAATAAAGCCGTAAAGAAAAAACCTGGGTTCAACCCATGCTTTGGGAGATTTCATTTTATTTAAAAAATAATTGTAGGCTTCTGGGCTTCTTTAAAAAAAAAAGTCTCATTATGAATGTGCTTGACTCAGCCTGGGAAGACAGAACAAAAGATGTAATCTAAGAGAAATGTGAGTGAAGTCACCCTGAGCCTGGCACTGTTCTGTCCTCTCAGCTGGAAGTCAGAGTAATTTCTTCATGGCTTCCTTACTGCCTCTGTGGCATAGACCAATTAATGTTTAAACTCCCCAGGGTCACCAGAGGAGACGCTGGGATTGCTGAAGAGCACAGTCTGCGCTAGGAGCCCAAGATGATCCTCAGGCCCATGGGCTGGTTTGGGGATGTGGGACCTGACGCCACTTAATAAATCCACGTCAACTCCAATTAGCTCTCCCTCGTCTCTGCACTCAAGTCGCTTTGGCCTATGGGTACCTGTTAGAGTTCAGCTGCAGAGACAAGTAGGAGGTGAGTTTTTTTTAATGTGCGGCAAGGGCCAGACTTGTTCCAGGGATGTGGAGCGGTGTGACATCATTCTGGGCTGGAATAGCTTAGAAGAATCCCACAGGAAAGGAAAAATGAACAAAATGTGGGTGTAAAGGGGACATGAGGGCACACAGCAGGGCCAGGAACAAAGGACTGGAGGAGGGCAGTTGCTGGACGGACTGGAGCAGAGTGTCCCAGAGAGGCTGGGCAGGTACAGGAATGTGGGTGCAGGGCAGGGAGGCTCTTGAGGAACAGAGAACTGGGGACTGGATGAAACCAAACCAGTAGCCTTCAGAGTAGGGGCACACACTGCCAGGGGTGGTCAAGATGATCCACTGGGGTGCAGGAAGAAAACCTCGATGACTTCTATTAGATTTATTTTTGATCCAGAGAATAAGAAAATAAACTCTGGAGGCAAAAAAAAAAACACAACAAACAACAAAAAAACATGTTATTTCAGACGCTGGTGCTGAATGTTATAATAATGCTGACCACAGTGATGCTACATCATGTTTATTGAACAGTTTTACTCTGTGTAAAGTAACTTCTACCAGCTCATTCAATCCTTATAGCATTCTAGGAGGTAAATACTGTTATATCTTACCTTTACAAGTAATGAAACGGGCTCAAAGAGATAAAGCAACTACCTGAGGTTACAGGAACTAGTGAGTGATGAGGAGGGATTAGGTCCTAGCTAATATGACTGCAGGGCCTTCCTTCTTAACTATTCTTGGAATTAGAGGCAAAAAGCTTATATAACCCAAAGTAAGGTGATAACTCAAGCTTAGGAGCAAGGACATAAAACACAGATTGCTAATAAAATTCCACACACTGTGTCCAGAAAACCCACACTTCTGATGGCTCTTGTCAATAATGTATCTCTCTTTTAACAGATTGTCACACCTAAATATATACTATGTCTGTATAGAAATATATATGTCTATATCTATATCTAATATATAAATGTCTTTATAGACATCTATATGTAGAGAGAGAGTTAAACAACACTGTGAATGTACTAAATGTCACTAAATTGTACACATTTTTAAATGGTTAATTTTGGTATGTGGATTTACCCTTAATAAAAATAACACCTGTATCTGAAAAATAAACTCAAGTAGTAGTTTATATATGGATTGATGCCAGCACCTTCCATTTATGGGCAAGTCAGACAGTCTCAAGACAGGAACAAAACAAATTATTTTGGAGACAGAGTGGGAGTTGCTCAATTGAGGGGATGATAAGCTTCGTCATTTGCTTTCAGTATTTTGCAACATCTCAGTTTTTCTCTGCCTGCTTAAAATGTGTTTACAGATTCTAGTCTCCAGTTATAATGAAACCAACCCTCACAAAAGAAACAGGTGACTTGGAAGAATCCCACAAAAACAACCTAGCTGGAAATAACAATAAGGCAAAAAAACAAACAACCAGAAAATATTAGATTTCTCCTTCTGACAATGCAACAAATGTTGCATTTCTTGTCCTTCTAGAACAGCCGTGGGCAAACTACGGCCCGCGGGCCGGATCCGGTCCGTTTGGAATGAATAAAACTAAAAAAAAAAAAAAAAAAGACCGTACCCTTTTATGTAATGATGTAGAATCCCACAAAAACAACCTAGCTGGAAATAACAATAAGGCAAACAAACAAACAACCAGAAAATATTAGATTTCTCCTTCTGACCCTCGAGTCAAAAAGTTTGCCCACCCCTGATCTAGAACCTTATTTGTCCATAATAGTTGAAGTAAAAAAAAAAATAACCATCTATTCAGACCTGAAAAGAGTTTGTTCAAGAACTCAAAATTACCCAGGTACCTATTGGAGATATTGATAGAAAGCTTGCTCGGGATATAGCCTCTGACTTAATATCCTGGTTAATGATAGTATATTATCTATATACTAGAGGCCCAACACACAAAATTCATGCAAGAGTAGGCCTTCCTTCCCCCAGCTGCTGGCACTGGCTTCCCTCTGGCACCCAGGACCTGGGACCAGGCTTCCCTCCAGCCACTGGCAGGCACCCGAAACCTGGGCTTCCCTCGCAGTCCCAGTTTCATCTGGAAGGTTGTCTGGAAGGACATCCAGTCTAATTAGCATGTTATGCTTTTATTATTATAGATATAAAAACAACCATTTGGCCTTTCGACCGGTATCTATGATGCACACTGACCACCAGGAGGCAGATGCTCATTGCACAGGCCTGGAAACATGGAACAGACTGATGAATCTCAGAGGGAAGGGTGGAGGGGGGAGGGCAGGAAGAGATTAACCAAAGATCTTATATGCATATTAGAGGCCCGGTGCATGGATTTGTGCACCAGTGGGGTCCCTCGGCCTGGCCTGTGGGGATTGGGCCAAAACCACAGTCTGACATCCCCTGAGGGGTCCTGGATTGCAAGAGGATGCAGGCCAGACCAAGGGACCCCACCGGTGCACAAATCCGTGCACTGGGCCTCTAGTTTATTTTTTTATTTATTTTTTTAATATATTTTATTGATTTTTTACAGAGAGTAAGGGAAAGGGATAGAGAGTTAGAAACATCGATGAGAGAGAAACATCGATCAGCTGCCTCCTGCACACTCCCTACTGGGGATGTGCCCACAACCAAGGTACATGCCCTTGACCGGAATCGAACACGGGACCCTTCAGTCCGCAGGCCGATGCTCTATCCACTGAGCCAAACCAGTCAGGGCAGGGCCTCTAGTTTATAAATAAATACGTAGGAATATAACAGGTGTGTACTAATGAAGGTACACAAGCAAAATAACGAGTTCATTGGTATAAGCAGTGTGAAGGGATTTTTATTTTTTATTTGATTTCATAGAGGAAGGGAGATGGAGAGAGAGATAGAAACATCAATGATGAGAGAAAATCATTGATTGGCTGCCTCCTACATGCCCGCCCCCCACAGGGGACCAAAGCCACAACCTGGGCATGTGCCCTGACCTGGAATCGAACCTTGACCTCTTTGTTCATAGGTCGACACTCAACCACTGAGCCATGCCAGCCGGCTGAAGGGCTTTTTTTAAAGAATATTGTTTGGTATATGAACTGTTGTAGGTTGGCTTCTCCCAGAAGCTGGCCTGGAGATGAGGATTTGAGTGTGAGTAGTTTGAGAGATAGACCCAATAAGCCTTGGTAGGGAAATAGGAGTGTGAAAAGGAAGGGAAGAAAACCAACATGGGGTACATTTGTGAGCAAGTTATCAACTAAGTAGCCAACTGAGGCAAGTAGAAATTGGTGTAAAACCTGCCTTAGAGTTGTCCCACCCTAGGGGAAAGGAAGGTGAAGTAGTTAACATCCACTTTTGCCATCATCAATTGAGAACCAATGTGGGGGCATTTACTCCCCATCCTGCCCTCTGCTTGGGCAAGCCCAACAAAGTCCTCAGACTGATAGGCACAGGGGCTTGAAGGAGGAAGCCACTGGCAAGCATGGGAATGGTGAGGACCAAAAATATGGATGGGGCATCCAGAATGTCTGCTACCTAGACTTGTTTATGGTGTTACTTTTTATAATATGCAGCATTTACTCTCTGTCTCAATATTCCTTGTTTTTACACTTCCTGTGCCAAACTTCCGGCAGAGCCATGAGTCCATGCATGTGGGGCCTGAAGGTCTTGGAAATGGTGTACTACCAAAGGCAGAGACACAGCACAGGCTGCTTCTTCCGCGCTCTTAGAGGCCATTGCGTGATACTTCTAGCGCGTTTGAAAGGATCTCCTGGGTTGTTGGGCTCTACGGAGGCAGGTGGTATTTGCAAAACATCATCTAGAACTCTAATATGTCACAACACCACATCAGAAAATACTGAAAGGAAGGCTCAGGGCTGGAAGTTCTCAGGGAAGTTGCAGACGGTTCAGAATGTTCAATTCAGCTAGGAGACAGCCAAGATACCCACTTTAGCCCTAGTTCAGAAGTCAAGTTGAGTTAATGCCAGGTCTGCCCTAGATCAGACCATTTATGAGTTACTGTGGGCGAAACCAGAGACGTCTGGGTGGCAAAGAAGACATTTTGATGGACTCCAACACCAGAGGCAAGGGTGGACTTTGCCATCACCTGCCATCCCATTTACCAAATAGAACCTTCTATGTGCTATGCTTGAAGCATGTGTGCTTGAAGGGATAAGCAAGCCCTGCTCTATTTGGTCAATCCCTCTGGTGCAAGTAGAACCTCAGGCTTAGAAGGGAGGGAGTGCCATTCAGGAATGGAGTTCTTAAAAGGAAGTTCCAAAGCAGCGAGGAGAGCATCCAGAGCCAATGACACTGGGGGCCTCATTGCTCTTACTCCCAGCTGTGCATGGCAGACCCATGCTATCAGCAAGAGGAACAGGCAGCTAAATACAGAACAGGCATGAGGAGCCCTCACTGTCATGGCCTTTTTGACAACAGGCTTTAGTGGGGGCAGAGAAGAAACAGCTGAGAGTTATTCCTCCCACCGCCATGGGGCAGGAACAGAAAGAAAGGCAGAATGGGGGACTTAGGAGAGTGCCAAAGACACACCACCCTTTCATTATTTATTAAAGTTGTTCTGTTGTTAGAATGACTGGGGGCTATGCCACAGAAGACTCACATTCATTAATATATTAACCCAGGTGAACGGAGCAGGGGCATCCAGTTAGTTGATACCTTGAGACCTGAAGGGAAGAACTACAAGATGCTTCCATAAAGAGTGAATGGGAAGGAGCAGGGATGGGCAAGACAAAGGCAAAAAGCTGGGAATTAATGGTAGCTTTTCTGTGCAAGATGCCGGACAGATTTCTGAAGTGTATATGTTGATTGTCACTGCAACCCTAAGGGGAAGTTCTGCTATCTCCATTTAACATAGTGGTTCTCAACCTTCTGGCCCTTTAAATACAGTTCCTCATGTTGTGACCCAACCATAAAATTATTTTCATTGCTACTTCATAACTGTAATGTTGCTACTGTTATGAATCATAATGTAAATATCTGATATGCAGGATGGTCTTAGGCGACCCCTGTGAAAGGGTCGTTTGACCGCCAAAGGGGTCGCGACCCACAGGTTGAGAACCACTGAATGAGGAAACTGAGTCATAGAGAGGTTAGGTGACTAGCTGTGTTCATTCATTGGGCCCTCTGAGAACTAGATGCCATGATGGGATTAGATGTGCAAAGTATGTGTGTGGGAAATGCCTGCGAAAGGCTCAGGGGAAGGAGCAGGAGATGCATGGCGTGACTTTGTATGGCAGCGCCAGTCTGGTCCCTGTGGAAGAGAGACAGAAGGGAGCAGGACTTCTAGGAAGAGTCCCAGAGAGGCGCAGCTCTAGGAAAGGCACAGCCAAGGTAAAGGAGTCCTGCATGTCCCTGAAATGGCCTGTGCCAGAGCCCTGACTGTGCTCAGTCACTGGCTGGGAGCAGACCTGGGAAGCAAGGCCTGGATGCAAATGCAGCAGTGGATCCAAAGGGGGAAGAGCTGGGCCCTCAGTCAATTATGCTACTGAAGCATGAAATAACAGTTTTATGGCGGCTGTGATAGCTAAAACCACGTAGCCAGGAAATAGTGGGAGTAAGATTTGAGCTGAGACATTTCTGATTCTAAATCCCACTTTTTTATTTTTTGCCACTACACTACTTACACACGGTCTTGAGCATGAACACAGTGGCATAAGAGGACAGAAGAAAAGTTTCACAGATGCCCCAAATTCCACTAACGCGCCCCCCCCCCCCGCCAAGGAGTGCAGTGGTGATAAAAGAGCCCCTGGGCCCATATTCTGAACTTTCTCCAATCAGCTTCAGGAGCCACACAAACTCTGCAGCACACATTTCTTTCTTTTATTTTTTAAAAATATATTTTATTGATCTTTACTGAGAGGAAGGGAGAGGGATAGAGAGTCAGAAACATCAATGAGAGAGAAACATCGATCAGCCGCCTCCTGTACACCCCCTGCTGGGGATGTGCCCGCAACCAAGGCACATGCCCTTGACCAGAATCGAACCTGGGACCCTTCAGTCCACAGGCTGACGCCCTATCCACTGAGCCAAACCGGTCAGGGTGCAGCACACCTTTCTAAAATTGAACTCTAGCTGTGATTTTATGAAGACAAAAAGATTTTAAATCTTATTAAAATTGTTTTGTTGATTCTCACCCATTCTCCCACAAAAACACAAATATTTATTGGGCAGTTACTCTGTGCCAGACTCTGCATTAGGTATTGGGTACACTGACATAGAATTAATGATGTGGTAAAAGAGGCAACCATTGGCAAGTGATGATGAAAATTACGGGTAAGGTTATGAGGGAAAGGTCAAGGTGCCCTCAAAGAGAAAGCAGGAGAGATCTAATAGATATTGGGGCATTGAGATGTCAGAATGTCTAAAGCAATGAATGACCCATGGAGGTACCGCATTGGTGTTAGGAGACCTAGGGTCTCTAGCCCAACGCATGTGCCGTTGGCTCCTTTGAGCATGAGAAGCGCTGGAAGCCGGCTCCCTGCACTGAACGTCCCTTCCATGAGCCCTGCATCTTCCAGGGGGCTCAGCTTATCATTTTTAGAAGGAGTTACTTGACTGTTATATTTATAGTGTTTGAATTGTTAATCCCTTGCAGTAGATTTTAAAACATAAACAAAATAAACACACAACATGGTTCTTAGCTTATGTTTTTCCCCCTGGGAATAAATTAGGTTTGAGCTTCCTATCAGTTGGCTGCCCCGGCTATCGCACTATAATGATTAAAACCCACGTATTTTATGTTGCCAGTTGGTAAAATGGCAGGGGGTGCTCTCAGATTATATTGTTTAAAGGCTGTAAAGCTCCCCTATCTCCTGGTTACAAAATGTTTGCCTTTTGGTTGACTAACTGATTTCAAGGCTCACTTGTTATATTGCCTTTTCGAGTTGGAAATCATTAAACAAAATGATAGGTCTTGGTCCAAGAGACCACCAATCTAAAAACAAAACACTTCTTGCGATTGAGTGCTCATCAGTTTCTCCCTCCTACTAAAAAGAATTCTTTCCCATTTGAAAGCCCACGAGACCAGGCTCAAAACACTTACCCACCATCACCTCGTTAATCCCCACAACCTTCCCTGTTAAACAGGGACAAGTGTCATTACATCACACTGGGCCAACACCAAAAAGAGTGCAGCTTGGTGGGTGATTATAGGTCTCACAGGAGCAAACAAGGTACCCAAATCCCACTAAGGTATCAAGGTCGAATCAAAGAAGAAAATAATATTAAAGCTGGAATTTTCCATAAAACTGGAGAGACAGGGTTTAAGGGCAAGTGTTCTAACTCAAATGGCAGCTCTGATTTTTACCCCTTGGGGTAAGATTCCAAACCCCTTTAGGCCCAGTGTCCACATCCATAAAAGAAAACAAATGAAATATCTGCTTCAGCCCTAACTGGTTTGGCTCAATGGATAGAGCATCAGCCTGCGGACTGAAGGGTCCCTGGTTCGATTCCGGTCAAGGGCATGTACCTTGGTTGCGGGCACATCCCCAGTAGGGGGTGTGCAGGGGCAGCTGATCGATGTTTCTCTCTCATCGATGTTTCTAACTCTCTATCTCTCTCCCTTCCTTTCTGTAAAAAATCAATAAAATATATTTTTTAAAAAAGAAAGAAAGAAATATCTGCTTCATAGTGTTGGGGGTAAGGATTAAATGAGAGAGCGCACCTACAGTGCTTAGTGGAGTGCTCAATATCAATTTTCTGAGGATTTTAGAGATGAGGATACTGAAGCCAGAGAGGTTGCATGACTTGTCCAAGGTCCGGAGTTAGTTAGGGGCAGGTTAATGTAGGGGGAGAATCTATGATCATCCTTCCAGTGACAAATTAGCAAAGAGAGTCTGGCAATGATATTCATGCACACTGACAATGTCTTACTAATTCAACACAAACTGGAGCTGACTCATAATGGCCTGAGAGTCAAAAGGCCTCACAAAAGTCATATCATCTTGTTAGGCATCCCTTCCTTATCTTGAAAATGAAGAGTTGGCCTTACTCAAACAGACTCAATCGGTAATGAATCTCATAGTCTATTACACATTAAAGACTGTCGTAAGGTTTTAAAATATAAATCCATTTGTGTTTGTGTGTTTTTTAATGCTGATTAAATTGAACTGGGTGTCATGGACTCAGAGCTGAGTGGTGTATCTAGGATCGTAAGTACTGCATCAGGGAGGTTCCTCTGGAACAGTCCCATGGAATCCTTGGGAGATTTGTCTGCCTCTCTAGCTGCGTAGACTCCAAGCCCTGTTCTCTGGCCCTCCTCAAGACTCTGAAAGCTATTTAATATTTTGAATAAACTCCTTAAATGAACGAGAGTGGATTATTTAATTTATTGATTCCAGAGAGGAGAAGGGAGGGGAGGGGAGGGGAGGGGAGGGGAGGGGAGGAGAGGAGAGGAGAGGAGAGGAGAGGAGAGGAGAGGAGAGGAGAGGAAAGCAAGCATTCATTGGTTGTTTCTTTTATGTGCCCTGACAGGGATCAAACCCTCAACCTTGGCATATCAGGACAACACACCAACCAACTAAGCTAACCTGGCCAAAGCTAAGTGTGAGAGTGGATTTTGACATTGGCAACTAAGAACTCTGATGGATTCAGAATAGGCTATACAGGGTAGGAAAAAGTAGGTTTATTGTTGTTCACATGGAAAATGATACAACAATTAATAAATGATAATACAACAATAAACTCTGTTTCGGGTTTTCACAACTATATGCCTACTTTTGCCCCACACTGTATTTAAAATTAACCCAATACTATTGCCACAATTCCCAAAAAGGTTCACAATCAATGTCTCAGAATATTTTTAAGTAGAAGTAGCAAAATAAGAAAGTTTTTTGTTTTTCCACATGTGCATTTACCTCCAACAATCTCTAAGCTGACAAATGTTCACAGGCAAGGAATTTACTGAAATAAAGATTCCTACTTTGCAATGAGATTTTGCCAATACATTTCTAGCTGTTTCTTCCATGGTATCTCTAGGAGCCTCATTAGAAGATGCCTGACACTGATCTATCAGATGGACCTCAAAGTCAGACTTTAAAAATATATATATGTTTTTATTAATTTGAGAGAGAGAGAGAGGAAGGGAAAGGGAGAGAGAGAAACACTGATGAGAGCAAAACATCATTGATCCGCTGCCTCCTGCACACCCCCTACTGGGGATCAAGTCCACAACCTGGGCATGTGCCCTGATGGGGAATCAAACGAACAACCTCTTGGTTCATGGGTCGAAGCTCAACCACTTAGCCACACCAACCGGCAGACTTTTTCTTTTACTAGTACCACCATCTCTTATTGTGAGCTTTATCAATGTGAAGCTGAAACTACATGTACAATATGCTCACTGTAGTAAAAAATATTCAAAAGCCCTAACAGTGTTTTATATTCTGCACTGGCATGATGAAACCTCTATATATGGCTATCAGAAATCTCCCTAGAAGGTTAAGGGAATAAAAATGTCATTGAAAACAAAAATGTCACATGCATGAACATTATAACAGACTTAATTGACAAAGTCTGCCCACTCCTTTCCATTATTTAATGGACAATGGTAACTATTATATAATTAGTCCACTCTTTTTACCTCAGGGGGACAATAGATGGTGCCATGAATTTCAGGTTTACTGGAATTTGGATAAGCTCCCTCTCTAGTGAAGTTTCAGCTTACTTTCACAAGAACTGTTTAGACTCATCATTTCAGGCATATGTTAATATTTTGTTCTTATGTTATTCTTATGTTTTTTCTAAAAGCTGTACTTCGAAACCCTAAATATTCTGCAAAAAACCCCCACACCTGTTAGAACTAATAAACAAATTCAGCAAAGTTGCAGGATACAAAACAAACACATGAAAATCAGTTACTTTTTTGTACACTTAACAATCTGAAAAGGAAAGTAAAAAAAAAAAACAATTCCATTTATAACAGTACCAGAAGGAATAAAATACTTAGGAATAAACCTAACCAAAGATGTGAAAGACTTACTTGTACACTGAAAACTACAAACCATTGCTGAAATAAATTTAAAATGATACAAATAGATAGAAAGACATCCTGTGTTCATGGATTAGAAGATTTAATATTGTTAAGATGTCAATGTAACCCCTACCAAAATCCCAATGACATTTTTTTTTGCAGAAATAGAAAAAATCTTTAAATCCTTATGAAAGCTCAAGGGACCTCAAATAGCCCAAAACAACGAATTTGAAAGAGTCACACTTCCTGATTTCAAAACATATTACAAAACTAGAGCAATCAAAACAGTGAGGTCTAGCATAAAGACAGACACATAGATCAATGGAATAGAACAGAGAGCCCAGAAATGAACCCTTACATGTATTGCCAAATGATCTTTGACAAGGGTGCCAAGACCTCTCCACAGAGAAAGGACAGACTCTTCAACAAATGGTGATGGGAAAACTGGATACCCACATGCAAAAGAATGAAGTGTGACCCTTATCTTACATCATATCCAAAAATTAACTCAAAATTGACTCAAGGTCTAAATGTAAACCCAAAATCATAAAACTCCTGAAGAAAACATAGGGGGAAAGCTTCCTGATATTTGGATTTAGCAATGATTTATTAGACATGACACCAAAAGCACAGGCAACGGAAGAAAAAATAGACAAATGGAACTACATCTAACTTAATAACTTTTGAGCATCAAATGACACAACCAACAGAGTAAAAAAGGCAACCTAAGGAATGAGAGAATATATTTGCAAATCATATATCTGATAAGGGGCAATATCCAGAGTATATCAAGAACTCCTATAACTGAACAACAGCTTAAATCAAATATCCTGATTTAAAAATGGGCAAAGGACTTGAATAGACATTTTCCCAAAGATAATATACAAATAGCCAGCAAGCATATGAAAAGATGCTCAAAATCACAAATCATCAGATAAATGCAAATGAAAATCACAATGAGGTATCAACTCACACCCATTAGAATGACCACTCTCAAAAAGACAGAAAATTACAAGTGTTGTTGAGGATGTGGATAAGTTGAAACCCTTGTACACTGTTGGTGGGATTGTAAATGGCGCAACTGCTATGGAAAACAGTATGGAGATTCCTCAGAAAGTTACAAATAGTACCACCATATATCCAGCAATTCCACTTCTGGGTATGTATCCAAAAGAATTGAAACCAAGGTCTCAAAGAGATATTTGCGCCTCCAAGTGCATTTACTCTGCAACTAGGGTATGACTTCGGCTTCCAATACCAGTGAGTCCTTCCATCAGTACTGTCCGGAATGCAATCCTTAAGCCCTTACCCACCCAGACTTTTAGAAATCCATCTATTCCCATTCTCTTGGCATCCATTTAGAAGAATTCCATGGGATGTTCTGTGTTTGGCCTGAAAATTCCTGCCTGTATTTGTGGGAGTCACAGCACTCTCTTGACCCTGAAGAACACTACAATCGCTGCCAGTTGGCCACCAGACCAGGAGAACATTGCAGCTGATGAGACTCTTTGTCCCCTCTACCAAAGAGGGATATAGACTAAGAAACCATGCAATCTGAGAAAGAAAAGTCCAGTGTCCAGGGCTTTTTAGACCCATCCACATGGCCACTTTACCAGGCTAAGCCAGTCCCAAGGAGGGCTGTACTGGGACAAGTTCACTGATGTCCCACACTTTAGACTTAGGAATACCATTTCTGATTCAAAGCCACAGTCATCCCACTGCTCCAGTCTCGCCCACCCCTGCATAGTAACTGCATCGCAGGACTCTTGTTGCCAATCCCTACCTCTAGTATTTGCTTTGTGCCTCCTAGGTCCACTTCAGCAGACCTGGTCATGGCTCACTCCCCACACGCAAGCCCAGCTCCTGTCATGAGGAGTCTTCTTTGGTCCTGTTCTGTTTCTATTTAGAAGACCTGATTGGGGCTGTATCCTGAGGTCTGCCTTGGTCTAGGGCAGTGGTCGGCAAACCGCGACTCGCGAGCCACATGCGGCTCTTTGGCCCCTTGAGTGTGGCTCTTCCACAAAATACCACGTGTGGGCGCGCACATACAGTGCAATTGAAACTTCATGGCCCTGCGCATAAGTCGGTTTTCGGCCTGGGCGAAACAAGTATACAAGATGAGTGTGGATGGGAGAGTTGGAAGGGGTCGACCTCAGCAAACGTGCCTCAATCAGATTGAGGACGTTTTTAGCAAAGGCCAGCTTAGGAGTACCCTAAGTTAATAACAATGTACCTACCTATATAGTTTAAGTTTAAAAAATTTGGCTCTCAAAAGAAATTTCAATCGTTGTACTGTTGATATTTGGCTCTGTTGACTAATGAGTTTGTCGACCACTGGTCTAGGGTCTTGCTTTGTTCTTGAAAATCATCCCCCCAGATTCCCATGTCTTCTCCCAGACTCCAGCAAGTGGCAAGAGCGTTTAGCCACTCAAAAGAGCTGATGTTGATCCCTGGCCAGTGTGATTCAGTTGGTTGGGCATCATGCCATGCACTGAAAGGTTACCAGTTCAATTCCCAATCAAGGCACATACCTGGGTTGCGGGCTGGATCCACAGGCTTGATTCCCGGTAGGGGTGAGCAAGAGGTAGCTGATGGATATTTCCCTCTCACATTAATGTTTCTCTCTGTCTCTCCTCTCCCTTCCTCTCTCTCTAAAAAATCAATTAAAAATATTTTTTTAAAAAGAGCTGGATGTTAATGGCCTGCCCTGACCCACTAACACTAGCCATAACTCCTAACCCTAAACCAAATTTTAACTCCTAAAAGCTAACCTTAATCCAAACCTCTAACACTAACCAAAATCCTAACTAATGGTTACTCAAACCCTTAATCCTAATCCAAACACCAAACTACACCCCCAACTCTATCCCTAACCTTCTAACCTCAATTCTAACATGCAACTCTAATCTGGGACCTTAACCCTGAACCCTAACCCAAACCCCCAATCCCTTTCTCCAGGATATACTGCTAACCTGACACAACTCCTTCCCCATGCTCCCTCCCAGGCTCAGCAGCTTTTCCAGAGAATGACTTGCAATTTCCCAGAATCCTTTAGGCCAGGCTAGGCCAACCAGCTGCAAACTCTTTGGTCTACACTTGGAGGTTCCTCCAGATAACTGAGCCATTTGGGCCTGACTTTCCAATCCCAGCATCTCCCTTCCTATGCCATCCTGCTCCAGGAATGGGTCATTCCCCAGCCCAGTCCTGAAACAGGATGACAAGCTTCAGTTAAGTGGGAAATTAATTTAGGAGGGGAAACTCTTCCTTTAGAAAACTCTCACTAAATGAAGCAGCTTGAATTCTGGAGCTATCTTGCTCAGCTACTTAACTCCTGATGTAACCCTGGCAAATTATTCAACTTCTCTGTGCCTCAATTGCTTCCTCTATAAAATGGGGTGTTTTGTTGTTGTTGTTGTTAATCCTCACCGGAGGATATTTTTTCCATTGATTTTTAGAGAGAGTGGGGGAGAGAGGTGAGAGAAACACATTGATCATGTGGGAAACTCTTCCTTTAGAAAACTCTCACTAAATGAAGCAGCTTGATTCTGGAGCTATCTTGCTCAGCTACTTAACTCCTGATGTACCCTGGCAAATTATTCAACTTCTCTGTGCCTCAATTGCTTCCTCTATAAAATGGGGTGTTTTGTTGTTGTTGTTGTTAATCCTCACCGGAGGATATTTTTTCCATTGATTTTTAGAGAGAGTGGGAGAGAGAGGTGAGAGAAACACATTGATCAGTTGTCTCCTGTACGCGCCCCAACTGCGACCAGGAATCAAACCTACAACCCTTCAGTGCTTGGACTGACACTCTAACTGCTGAGAACACTGGCCAGGGAAAAATGGGTTTAATAATAATACCTGTCTCATGAGGTGGCTGAAAGGATTAAATGAATTAATATATAAAAGCACTCAGAACAGTACCTGGCACTATAGTAACTACCAAATAAGTGTTTGCTTTTGTTAACATCAGTTTGAGTAAAAGAAAAAAGTATACATTTGCCTCTTACCAGATTCCCACTTGCTTTTATGAGGGGGGAAAAAAAGAAACTAAACATGCTTATTTTAGAAATTTTACAAAGAACAGAAAAGTATAAAGATGAAGAAAAATGGCCCACATCCAGCCAGTTACTTACATTTCGAGGACAAAGGATAATTTGACTTTGCTAACAGTCTGCATTTTAGCAGATTTTCAATTGCCGCAGCGCTGCCCAGCCAAGCAGAGCTGTACTTTGATTTTATTTTGCTTTTGGCACTCAACTATAATTCCAGGCATAACATGGGTCCCTGTATGTTTGCCTTTCCCACCAGGTTGGAAGCTCCTGGAGGAGAGGAACAATGTCTCTTTAATCTCTTCATCCCCCAGAACGCCCAGCACAGAGCCAGGCCTAGAAAGATGCCCTCTCAATGATTAGACGCCTGAGTCCCCACACTCTGGAATTCTGTTTCACGTCTCTGCTCAGAAAGGCAGGTTTCTAGCAGAGCTACCTTCTAAATAAATGTAAGGGGGAAAGAATCCCCCATTTTACATTTGGTGCGGTTCTGCCATACCTCTTTTTTGCCAATCTTAGAAAGGCCACTTTCCTCTATTGGGTAATTTCAAACATTTTTTCCACGGGGTACATGTTCACTAAAGTGGTGATTTTCCACTTGCAGGTACAAAAATGAAAAGGGAGCTGGCCAAACCCAGGCCCCAAAGAAACATGGCATCTGTTCTGAGCTTATTATTTCGGCTAACTGCCTGCCAAAGACCTCGAACCAGTGGGGAGATTCTTTCTCAACACAGATAATTGTACTCTAATCAACATCGGCTCCTCTCTTAAGTAAACTTAGCAAATACCTCCCCAAGAACTAGAAACATAAGGCTTAATGTAGCATGAACATGGGGTTTTTAAAAATTGATTTTATTTTAGAGAGGGAGGGAGAGAGGAAAAAAGAGAGAGAGAGAAACATTGATTTGTTGTTCCACTTATTTATACAGTCATTCGTTGCTTCTTGTATGTGCCCTGACTGGGAATCAAACCCGAAACCTTAGCATGTCAGGATGATGCTCTAAACCAACCGAACATGGGTTTTTAAGAAACTGTTTTTTCAGAAAAATTTGGAAGGAGCAAGAGAGAAGATGGGACTTGCCGATTTCAGATATAATCCTGCTTTCCATCCCAGCCCACTTCTGCCCCCTTCTTTCACTTTGATCTTCTTTCCAGTTGGCCTGATGTTCACAGCAGACAGAGCAGATCTAAATGAATTTTCCCTTTCTATAGAGGCCTTCTGTGATGTTTCCGTGCAAACCAAATATGTTTACCGGAAGTTAAGTTGGGGACAGATGCAATAAAAGAATGGATATGCAAGCTTACAATCCAGAAGAACAGGCTCTTCCCCCAGATTATGAGCAGCTTCTAAATCATACGGTGCATCAGCTGAGACATAAAATAAATGTATGTGGACAAAAAAAAATGCTTGCTTTTACTATAAATCTATGCATCTGCCTCCAAAAGCTGGCAACTACGAAGTAGAAGAAAATAATCAAGGCTTGACTCTGTATACCAAAACCCAGGAAAGGGCCAGGGCTGTTTTGTCATTGCTGCCTTCCCTCCCCCATAGCAGATTCTTCTCCCTCATCCACAAGCATTTTACCTGACTATGCTTAGAGTGGACAACAGAACTGGGGAGCCAACTGGCAAAGCAAGACTTTCCCAAGGGTGCCATCTGGTGGTGCGTCTGTGTATTACAACATGGCTTCCCCCTGATGCAGACACTTGGCATCAGTCCTTTCAGGATTTAGAAAGTTGAACCTTTGAGATTTGGCATTGGATCGTGAGTAGCAAGTGTCCAACACACAGGTGTGGAGAGAAAGCACTGCTAGCACACCCCGCCCTTTTTTTTTTCTATCCAGCCCTGAAAATGTTTACAAAAGACCACTTGGGGATAAACCTGTAAAAATTCAACTTCTGGGGAAAGGACTTAGAACCGGTACATTTTAGAGATAGAAGAATCCCTTCAGCTGTGGGCTTCTTAACCCAGGGACCATGATTCTGCTTTAGGGAAAGTGAACTTGAAAAATTGAACAGAAAAAGTATTATGTTGGCCCATACAGGTATTTTAATAGAAAGGATCCATAGTTTTTATCAGATTCTCAAAGGAGTTCATGGCCTAAAATAGGCTAAGAACTAAGGCTTGAGGTCCTAACCTACCAAACTCATACCCTGTATGAAAATTCTGTCTACAACGACCTTGACAAATTCAGTTAATCTCAGTTTGGACCTTACTGCTGTAGAGACACCATTACTTTGAGGCAGTTGGTAATTGCTTCTAAGCATTCAGAAGTTTTTTAAAAATATATATTTGTCGCGCTAGCCGGTTTGGCTCGGTGGATAGAGCATCAGCCTGCGGACTGAAGGGTCCCAGGTTCGATTCCGGTCAAGGGCATGTACCTTGGTTGCGGGCACATCCCCAGTAGCAGGTGTGCAGGAGGCAGCTGATGGATGTTTCTCTCATCGATGTTTCTAACTCTCTATCTCTCGCCCTTCCTCCCTGTAAAAAAATCAATAAAATATATTATATATATATATATATTGATTTCAGAGAGTAAGAGAGAGGGAGAGAGAGAGAGAGAAACATCAATGATGAGAGGGAATCATTGATCAGCTGCCTCCTGCATGCCCCACACTGGGAATAGAGCCTGCAACCCGGGCTTGTGACCTCCTGGTTTATAGGTCAATGCTCGACCACTGAGCCATGCCAGTCCAGCACATTCAGAAGTTTTGACATTGAATTGGACTGTGTTTCCCGCCAATGTCAATCCACAGGGCATAGTCCCACTCTCTCCTCATACAAAGGATAGTCAAGTCCTTTTCCAAATGGCATCCCTTCACACATATGGTCCTAGCTTAGATGCCTACTTCCAAGTCACCCTCCTCCTCTACCCCCTCCTCGCTAAACCCACACAACATCTATGGCTTTCAATTGCCATAATTTTCAGGTCCTCCATTTCTCAGGTACCTTCTCCCTTTTTCTGAGTTGGTGCTTCCTCAAAAACTTGACATACAAAACAGAATGCACTATCCGCCATGACAGCCTTTTCCGCCTGCAGACTGTCTGACTTGAACTTGTTCCAAACATCCAGGGACTCTTCTATTTCTGCATCTACCTCCAGTTTCTTTTTAAATATATTTTTATTGATTTCAGAGAGGGAGGGAGAGGGAGGGAGAAAGAGGGAGAGATAGAAACATCAATGATGAGAGAGAATCACTGACCAGCTGCCTCCTGCACACCCCACACTGGGGATTAAGCCCACAACCCGGGCATGTACCCTGACCAGGAATCGAACCATGACCCCCCTGGTTCATAGGTTGATGCTCAACCACTGAGCCATGTCGGCTGGCCAGGTTCTATCTCCAGTTTCAAGACAAAGAAGGAATTGTGTGGTTCTTCTCCCTGCCATTTGCCTATATCACTTCACTCCCCCCACCTCCTTATTTCATTTCTGGTTCAAATATAGAATAAAAGCCTTTTTATTGCTACCATCAATATTGTTCTAATTAGTATTGTTTCCCTTATTCTAGCTTTTTTATTTCTATTCTGAGACATATACAACAAGCTTTGTGTTTATCCTTTAATGATGCCAGGTTTCTAGTTTTGTACATAGCCCTTTAAAACCAAAGGTATTGAACAGCCTTCTCTGTAGCCTCAATGGCTTCCTTAGAACTGACCCATTTTCTCCCTTTTCCAGCTTCCTTTGTGGTTATATACCAGGAACATTTATTAATTGTTTTCCTTTATTGATTTTGAGAGAGAGAGGAAGGCAGAGAGAAACATCTTCGGTCGGCTGCCTCCTGTACACCCCTGGGGGATTGAGCCCGCAACCCGGGCATGTGCCCTGACTGGGAATTGAACCGGTGACCTGGTTCATGAGTCGCTGCTCAACTGCTGAGCCACACCATTTTTAGCGCACGAACATTTTTAGCAACTGTTTTATCTTGCTCATTTCTATCTTTTGGACTTTGGCCATGAGCTCATGTCCATTTTCTTTTGTAAATTTTTTTAAATGTTATTTTTGCTCAGTATCAGATTGTTCACAAGCAGTTTCAGTTACGTACAGTATAGATGCAGGTCTTGAAAGCTAATGCCCTCTCCCCTACTCTACCTTTGCTTCTTCCCTTTGATAATAGCTAAGGCTTCTAAGCACCACACATCTATTATGTCATTTAATCCTCACCACAACCCTATAATATTGGCGCTTTTATCATTTCCATTTTATGAAGAGGAAAGTGAGCACAGAAAGTAAGTGACTTGCCCAAGGTCACACAACCAGTTAGTAGAGGAGCCAGCAGTCAGTCCAGGCAGTCTGGTTCTAAGATCTGGCTGACCCAGATCTCTCTCTTCTCTGGTCCACGCTGTATTTATTTGTTTGGCATAACTTTGACATTCTGGACTGTCTTGTTCGCCAAGTGCTTTATGTGGCTAGATCTTGTGTCAATGTCAATGTGGTAAGTCCCTTGAGAGTGGGACCAATTTGCCATACACTTGCAGCTTCTTCCTAGGTCAGGGCATGCCCTGTGGGTACTTGTATATGGATGGATCATGTTCTTCACCAATTTTCTCCTGCCCAGTTCTCGCTCATCTTTTTTCAACCACTTCCTCTGGCTACAGACCTAGGCTCTTTCCTCTGCTTTCTGGTTCATCACCATCATATGCCAGAACTGGCTGTGTAAATCTTAAACACTAGCCAACCAAGTTGTGTGTACACTGGCCTAATTTCATGAACATTAGTAAAACCCAAGTCTATATAAATCCCCTAGTCCTCTGCCCTAAATCAGATACATTTTGCATACTTTGCTGTGTTGTCCAATTTGGTAGCCTCTAGCCATGTGAGGTTATTAAAATTAAAATTCAGCCGATCAGCATGGCTCAGTGGTTGAGCGTCAACCTATGAACCAGGAGGTCATGGTTCGATTTCCGGTCAGGGCACATGCCTGGGTTGTGGGCTCAATCCCCATTGTGGGGTGTGCAGGAGGCAGATAAGTCTCTGTCATCATTGATATTTCTGTCTTTCTCTCCCTCCTTCTCTGAAATCAATAAAAAATAGATTTTAAAAATTCTGCTCCTCAATCCCACTAGCCACATTCCAAGGCTCAATAGTCACATGTGGCTCATGGCTATTGGAATGGAACTGCACAGACACAGGACATTTCCATAAGCACAGGAAGCCCTAGGGAACAGTAAAACTAGCATAGCTTATTTTTCTCTTAAAGACTAAACAACATGAGTTCTCTTTTGCCAACTTCCATCGACACCTACACACTGCTCCTAAAATGCGTCTACTCTAATTTACAGGGATGCTAATATGCTGCCTGGGATGTGGCCTGGAGTGTGAAGTAAAGGTGACCTCTTCCCCACCCTCACCCCTGGGTCCCAGAGAACATCTGTGGCACCTGAAATTCTTCGGGCTGCCCTTGCTTCTTCATTTAGGGAAACTTACTCATGGATCAAGCGCATTCAAGCACATCTCGTCTTGTTTGCCAGCACCCACCTCATGAGTCCCCAGTCTGCAAAGTTCATGGGAATGTGAAGGGTTTAAACACAAAACTACACACCACACACTCCACCCCTGCCCCCCTCCCACCCCCCAACACCCCCCACTCTACCCCCGTCAATGTTGAAATTGAAAGGGCGAGGGGTACACCCTCCATCTTGCCCTGAATCCTCCATTTTTGGGCAGCAGCCATGTGCTCAGCAAGAAGCTTCTTCCCGGAAGTATAATCAAGGGAAGTGCGCACCATAGATATGACCACATCCTGTGTAACGAGACACTGACTTGCGCCTGGCCAATCAGCAGGTCCACAGTCCTCTCTCCTCCCCTTACTATAAAACCCCTCTCCTCACAGGGCTGACTCTCTCTCTGCCACCTTGCTGCTGCATTCAGTGGCGAGCGATGGGAACCAACCCCAGGTTTGAATAAAAGACTCTTGTGCTTTTGCATCTGACACGGCTGGCTCCCTGGTGTGGTCTCATGGGGATCCTGAAATCTGGGCATAACAGAAATCTCTGGTTAAAACAAAATGAAGGCTGTAGGCCTTGTCTGTGTCCATCCATCTTCAGGGTCTCGAGGGATCCAGACTTTTTTTCGTATTTTAAATGGATTTTCCTTAGGACCAACATAGCTGACATTCTTTGAGCTTTTGGGTATTTTCTGCCTTCAGGCCGCAAACTCAACAGCAGCAGTTTTGTGGAGCCTCTTCTTAAAATCAATTCAACTCCTTAACATTTGAGTAGTCAACTCCTGCCAATCTACCATCTCTATCTGCACCTCAAAAGAACTGGCTTAAGCTGATGAGCCTACTAAAGTGACTTCTTGAACAGTCCCTGGGAGTCAGTACAAAGTCTCTTACCAGGTGTGAACTGGCCTATTCAAGGGGTTTGTTCTGGGCCCCAGGAAGGAGAGAGAGAGCAGTTCCTAAGCACTACACAGCTCAGGGGCCCCGGAGCTTTCACCCTCAGTTTTGTTTGCCTTTTCTAACTTGTCATTTCTCTGTGTTATCCCTACACCTTCAGCAAATGTACAGTAAATATCATGAGTTTATCTTCGGGGAATGAATGGAGGGGCTTGCATCCACTGCTGGGAGCAAAGCTGTAGAGCCAGACCCACCAACCATAAAGCTCTGCGGGCACAGGCTGGCTGCGGTGACAGCCCTGCCCAGGATGAAGCCTTCAGCAGGAGTCCTTCAGAAACACAGGGTGGCCCTAGCCAGTTTGGCTCAATGGGTAGAGCGTCAGCCCGGTTCAGTTGCAGGCTCCTCCCCATCCCCGGCCCTGGTAAGGCCACATGCATCGATGTGTTTCTCTCACGTCGATATTTCTCTCTGGCTTTCCCTCTCTCCTCCACTCAATCTAAAAAATCAATGGGAAATATCCTCGGATGAGTATTAAAAAATAATTTTAAAATATTTTTAAAAAGAAATACAGGGCTGGGCAAAGGTAGATTTACAGCTGTGACACAAATAAATAATAAAGGAATAAACTCTGTTTTGCGTACTCACAACTGGAAGCCCACATTTGTATCTAGAAGGGCAAATCCAGGAGGACTGGAATCGCCATGGTGTGGGGCATGGGCAGCGTATCAGGCAGGTCCCCACAGGAAGGAGGTGGCACACTCCAAAGCGGAATGGAGAATTGTTCAGCAAGGATCTGCAAAATGAGGGCAGGGGTCAAGGAAATCAACCAGGGGTGGCGAGGCACTCCAGGGAAAGCAACAGAGAAAGCCACCTCACACCAGGCCTGAAGAGGCTGGGGAGGGGGGCGGGGGGGGGGGGCAGTCACCAAAGCTGCTGGTAGCGTGGCCTTTGCTAGAGAAAAACAGCTACTGCCCAACCCAGCCTGGCAGGGGGTGAGCTGGGGGAATAAATACCCCAACCACCCTCTTCCTGTCTCCAACCTCCTGCCAGTGTGCCCCCCTACCCCCCATTGGCTGGACCCAACCAAAAGCAGCAACTCCAGATGGGATCCGGAGGGACAAAGGGGAAATCTCCAGCTCAGGAGCTCAAGCTGTTTTCCACGCTATTATCTGGGTCCCACAAAGACACAACAGAGCCATTGTCTATGGTTTATCTTAGTCCGGCACTTCCGGCCTTCCTTCTTCGGGTAACAGAAGCCCCTTTATCATGTAGAACTGCCTTTCTCGCACTTTGTGTGGTTCTCTATCCCCCTGGATGATAAAGGTGACAAGTCCTCAAGGTCTGGCCAGTCCTAATAGCCCATTTCCCCAGCCACTGGAGGTGGGAGCATGAGCCAAGCAGAGCTCCATGGGTTTCTCCCCTAGTCTTTTAACTCTCTCCTGTGCTTTCCTGCTTCCCTCCTATCATCTGTTTGTGCACCTACCTGTGGCTGATAGAGGAGAGAAGCTCTCTTTGGGGTCAACTAAGCTGGGATGATGTGAGCTTTGCCATCTCCCCTCACTACATGGAAGAATATCTAGGAGATAAAGAGACCGGCCCAGAGAAACTCAGAGCTAAGAGGAGAGGGTGACAGAGAGCCCATATGATGTCATTTCACATCTTAGAGTCCCTGTAACAAGCTATACCTCTGACCATGCCAGTTTCCAGAGCAAATAAATATCTCTTTTTGCTGAAACTGGCTTGAATCTGAGTTCTATTACTTACACTAGAAATGGTGTGGCCCAAAGGCCCTGGCTAAGAGAAAACACACACACAGGCACACACCAACCCCCCTCCCCTCTCCAGGTCAGCCACCCACACTCTTCCAGTCTCCGTCCTTATAACCTGCATTCACAGGAAGCTGTAATCTCATCAACCCCCACAGAAATGCAAAATCATTGTGTGCTTTTGAGTATGGCATATAAGAGCAAACAACTTTAAGTTTTAGAAAATGAATTTAGATCAGTATACTATTAAAGATTGTCTTATCATTTCCATTTTAACATGTTCTTTATTAATATTCATAACATATAAAGACAAAGTTTGACTCTTCCCCATTTAACAAGTGATGCATGCTGCTTAATTTATTTAAATTAAGTATGCAAGAAAGACCATGGTTTATCTACAAATTCAAATGACATATTTATATTGTGTTTGGGGACTAAATATATATTAATATGCAGATTGAAATTTAACTATGTATTACAACCCTCCAAACTGCTTCCATGGCCTGATATTTGGAATTCTTGAATTTTGTACTTTAAAAACATCAATTACTTTATTATTATAATTTTCATGTTTTGTACTTGCTATTTGCAAGTACTTCTCCAGAAATAACACACTGTGAGTTTGGATAATTTTATTCCCAATAAAGGAAAAGTCAATTTGGATAAAATTTTTCTTCTTTTAACTTTTATTTTTGAAGAACTGGAGTTATCCTGACATATCAAGAAAGGATAATATGAATATAACTTACAGGTCTGAGGTCAAAATTCAGAATAATTCTGTTTATGTCCCTCATTAGCTCATTCTATTTTAAATTTTTTAAATTGATTTTAGAGGAAGAGGAAGGGAGGAAGAGAGAGAGAGAGAGAGAGAGAGAGAGCGAAAGGATTTGTTGTTGTTGTTTCACTTATTCATTGGTTGAGTCTTGTATGTGCCCTGACCTGGGATCAAACCCACAACCTTGGCTTATTGGGATGGCACTCTAACCAACTGAGCTACCCAGTCAGGGCCCCTCATTAGTTCATTCTATTTTTTAAATCATCCCATTTATAAGTGTACAGTTCAGTAGCTTGTACTATACACTAAATCAGTATTCTTTTTTAAAATATTTTTAAATTTGACTTTTAGAGAGAGAGGAAGGGAGAGGGAGAGAGAAACATCGATGTAAGAGCAAAACATCCATCGGCTGCCTCCTCCAGGTCAAGATAACAGATAATTTCTACTCTCTTGGCCAGAAAGGGCACCTACCTTCCACTGGGGATCGAGCTGGCAACTCAGCCTCACTGGCCAGGGCTAAATCAGTGTCTTGATGCCTCCTCTCTTTAACCAATAATCCACTGTGTTAAACAATTGAATAAAAATAATTGAGAGCTGTAAAATGGTGAAAACCACCGTCATAGCAGGTGAAGCTGTCAGCTGGGTGATCAAGCAATCACCTTCCTGGTTTGCTTTAACTGGCACTTGTCTGACAGACTTTCTCTGGTGATGGAAATGTTCTATAGTCTGCACTAATCCAATATAGTAGCCATAACCAAATGTAGCATATGACGATATGGCTAGTGCAACCAGGGAATTGCATTTTACATTTTATTTAATTTTAGTGTATTTAAATTTGAATAGCCATATGTGGGACATAATTATACTAAAAAGTTATTCATTATTTACTCGAAATTCCCATTTAATTGGATGCCCTATATTTTTATTTCCCAAAGGTTGCAACCTTAGTTATAGATTCTCAGTAACGTTGACCTTGACTCCTCCAATGGAAAGTTTGGGTGGAAGGTTGTCTACCCATGACCTTATTTTGGCCAGAAAGGGTACCTGGCTGGTGTTCTTTTTTGAAGAGAATCTTTCAGAGGAATAATGGCTAAGAAAATCAATATAACCGATTACTAAAAAGACAAACTGGTACAATGATTCATAGAGTCATATTTTTATGCAGCATAATCCATCCTCCTTAGACAAGTTGCAATGGGAAATAAGAGGCAGCCCAGAGCCTAATTAAGTCAAGATTATTTGGGGCTTAGGGCATGGTCCTGGGTACTAGGACTGCAGCAGGGAGAAATGGAATCCGTGGGTCATGCTACTGATTGCAAACCTTCCCTCCATAATTGCTTAATCCCTTCATCACCTCAGTGAGTGACCACCACACTAAAGTCATCGTGGGAATTTAAAAAATAAGACTCAGATTCTTTCCTTAGGACTATACTTGTGCTTTGCTTCAAAAAGCAAACCAAAAAAAAGGTATAGCAACTAGAATATTGCCCGTTCTCAGGAAGACTTGATAATATTTTCCCAACAACCCTGTAATTCCAGATGTGATCAAATACAAGTGTCTTTATACCTCCGTTCATTCTAGCCCTCACTCTCTGCCATAACTATCTCCTCTTTGGCTTTGATAAGAAACCGGTTCTTGATGCCTTCAAGCTCACCCTTGATATAACAGAGTGTAATTTTACAGTTACTTATTAAGTAGATATTTGATAACATAATTTTTAACTAGAGGAAGGGCTTTTGAAATTGGCACTCCTTCCCCAGGAATAACAAAGAAAGCACACATGGTATTTTATGAAGAAAATGGTGTTCCAGAAGGCAGGTTGCTTCTTACAAAACCCAGGCTCTCATGTTTCCAAGAATGTCCAGGCCAAAGAGTAATGATTATGGTTTTTCTCTTTCAAAAGGTTTTTACTGTAACAAACATAGCCAGAAGGCTTAAAAAACAAATCCTAATAACACTGTGTCTAGGCCATCACCTCTGATATTTTCTCTCTTGCTTAAAATACCCACATGGGTATATATTTAGCTTTGAAGATCTGGCAACTTGAGAACCAATGGGTCTCTAGGAAGAGATTCTTCGGTAATGCAATTGCTCTCCTCTTCTTGCTCCCTCCTCCCCGGGGTTCCTTCTCTACCCATTTCACGAAGAAAAGGTACTGAGTCTGAGAAACAACTGGCATTCTGCCCAGAGAACCCACTTTTTTGATGGGGCTCCTCTAAAAATAGCTCAGGTTTACATTTGGAAATAGGGCACCCACCCTAAAGAGCCACCATGCGGTTGGCACACAGACTGCGGTTCTTAGTGTGGGTGGTCCTTGGCCCAGCAGCAGCAGCAGCAGCAGCAGCAACTAAGAACTTTGTAAAAATGCTACTCCTCAGAGCTGACTCAGGCAGACCAATCTGGATGACTTCAGTTACCTGCGCATTCTATCCACCCCCCTTTTTAACCTTTCAGGTTTCTCTTTCTTTCTTTAGAAGCATATCCAGGCCTTTCCCCAGGGGGTAGAGCAGTGGCTCTCACAGTGTGGTCCCAGATACCAGAAGCATCAGCTCACCTGGGAACCTGTGAGAGCAGCACCTTCTCAGCACACGCCCCACCAGACTTACAGAATGAGAAACCCAGAGGGTGGGGCTCAGCCATCTGTGTGTTTTAATGAGGGCCCCACTGATTCTGATGCACACTACAGAGTGAAAAACAATGAGATCCCAGAATTCCCTGCTACTGAGCCTATTTGGTGACTCTGAGGCCTGCCCAAAATGCCCTGTGATTTTATTCTCACGAGATTTCATTCCTTCGTCTGTCAGCCTTGTCCTCAAAAAAAGTATTGAAAATGGTAAATGCCACTCACGGTATTACTGGGTAGATTTAAATCTGTGTTTCTCAAGAGGGTGCGTTTGAAAGAGAGTGACACACGGGCTGTGTGGGATCTGTGTGGATGGGGAGGCAAACAGGGACAGCTGTGGGTTGGAAAAAGCCTCCTTTCCCCTTTGATGTGGGTAGATGAGTGGGTTTGCTTGTTTGTTCATTTGCTTGCTTGCTTGCTTGCTTGTTTGAGTTGGTAGAAGAGTCCACCAAGATTTGGATCTACTGACACATAAAAACCCATTTTTACTGGGGAGAAATTTAAACTCTCAATCTTTAACTTTAAAGGTTAATGCTAATTTAGATTCTCAATCAATTTATACTATGGATGCAAATCTAGGGGTGTATTTCAAGTACGATGGGTATACGATGGGTATGTAAGGTTTAATCCACAGGTCTCCCTGTCCAATCCTTCCTTCACATTTCTACCAAACCACAGCTTCAGTCATAGCATTTCCCCCCAACAGTGACTCCCTAATATTTACTGAATTAACTTCATATTTCTCATATTTCATTCAAGACTGAAACTGCAGATATTAAAAGGTAACCATGGTAGTGTTGCGCAGGCAGGCTAAATAGCCATCTCAGATGGTGGATAAAGAAAAATTGAATTTATGCCTGGCTGGTGTGGTTCAGTGGTTGAGCATCGATCTATGAACCAGGAGGTCACGGTTCAATTCCCGGTCAGGGCACATGCCCGGGTTGTGGGCTTGATCCCCTATGTGGGGTGTGCAGAAGGCAGCTGATCAATGATTCTCTCTCATCATTGATGTTTCTATCTCTCCTTCTCCCGTACTCTCTAAAATCAATTTTAAAAAAAAGAAAAAATAGAATTTATTTAAGGAAGGGGGATGGGCTATCCACAGGGAAGAGCTGCACAGCACGGAGCCAAGGGGCTATTAGGTCAATGATGGCAGCCCCCAGGAGCCGGAGTTGCATCCGTATCTGCAGTCACTGGTGGGAAACTTTTGTTGTCATGGGTTTGGGGGCTGAGGTATGGACTTGGGATGGGGATGGAATGCAGGTATGCAATCAGGTGTCCTTAGGACAGTTTCAGTTCCGTATATGGCTGACTCCTGGTGTCCAGAGAGTTTTTTGTTTTTTTCTGGTCTTTGGTTCTCCTGCAGCAGGAAGCTTACAAATGGCCATTAAGGATTGGATTGCCCTATAGTCCTAACAGATATTGAATGAAACCACATGGAATTGCCATTTTCATTAGGCAATAAAGGTTAAATGTTAGCAATTTCCTATGGTTCAACTTAATATTATCTACCTTATCTTTAATTTGTTAAATTTCTCCTTATACCCTTTTTTCCATTTTATATATATATATATATAATCCTAATATGCAAATAGATGGAACAACCAAACAACCGGATGCTATGACGTGCGCTGACCACCAGGGGGCGCATGCGGAACATGGTGGGCGTCAGCTGTGGCGGGATGGTGGAGTAGGTGAGCGGGGGCACCAGACTAAGGCGGGGCACCAGTTGCTGTCATCAGGGCGAGCCTCTGGTGGTTACTGAAAATTCTTTGCTCCCGCCTGCCTTGGTCCCGCCCAGCACTTGTACCTGCTGCCAGCACCAGCCCTGCTCGCACCTACTGCCGGCACTGGAGCCGCTTGCACCTGCAGCCAGTGCCGAAGCCACTGCTCACACCCGTTGCAGGTGCCCAGCACTGGTCCCGATCACTCAGCACCATCAGCTGGTGTGAGCAGCAGCTGCCGGCCCCAATCACCCCTGAGGGCTTCTCCACCTCCCCCTGCTCCTGAGGGGTGATCGGGGCAGCAGCTGCCGTCACTCCCACTGGCAGTGCTGGCCCCGCTTGCACCTGCTGCTGACGCCAGCCCCAATTGCTCCACGCCATCAGCGGGTGTGAGTGGGGCCGGCACCGTCAGCACTGTCAGCACATGGGAGCAGTGGTGGTGAGACAGGGGCTGCCAGCAGAGAGGACTGGGGGGCCACGGCAGGAGGGGCCAAGCGGGGGTGTGGAAGATGGGCCAAGACCTGCCCCTGTGCCCACCACAGCCTTGCAGCCTACAGTTCCTTTCAAGGTGCACGGATTCATGCATTGGGCCCCTAGTCTATAATAATAAAGTGTAATATGCTAATTAGACCAGACGTCCTTCAGGACAACCTTCCAGATGAAGCTGGGGCTGTGAGAGAAGTCCAGGTGCTAGAGGGAAGCCGGTGCCGGCAGCTGGGGGAAGGAAGGCCTACTCTTGCATGAATTTCATGCATCGGGCCTTTAGTAAGAAAATGTTCCTTCTTCCCCTACAGGTACAGAGAAACACACTATTGTGAGTCACAAAACCAGTTCTGTGCCATAAAATTAGAATTGGGAACATTTCCTCAAGTATCTGTCACACTCCCCTGGCCAGTGCAGAAGTTTGAGAGAAAGATTATGATCCTGTTTTGTTTTCTGTTACTATAAAACTGCCCTTGGAAGTGTCATTCATAAAGACACATATCTTGCCCTGGCTCAGTTGGTTGGGCACCATCCTGAGCACTGAAGGGTCACCAGTTCAATTACTGGTCAGGGCACATGCCCAGGGGCAGGTTTGGTCTGTACAGGAGGCAACTGATCAATGTTTCTCACATCGATGTTTCTTTCTCTCTCTCTCTCTCTCTCTCTCTCTCTCTCTCTCTCTCTCTCTCTCTCCCCCTTTCCCTTCCTCTCACTAAAATCAATAAAAACATATTTTAAAGAAAACTTTTTAAAAAGAAACATATCTCTTCAGATACCTGGATACCAGAGTTTCTTGCTATGTCCTCTAAAATGGAACCTATAACATCTAAAGGTCTGCAACTCTGATTGCTCATCTTATTTAATAACTAGAGGCCTGGTGCACAAAATTTGTGCATGGGTGCGGTTCCTAGGCCTGGCCAGTGATCAAAGCACAAGTGTCTGGTGTGGAAGGGCAGGTCCCAGCTGACCTCTGGGCCCTGGGCAGCACCTGGGCCCCCAGACCCCCGCACGTCCCCCTCCGCCTGAGTCATGAGGCCCCCGCCCAGCTCCCTCAGTGCCTGGGAGCTTGGCAGCAGCCCCACTCCCCCGGCTACCGCCACTGGTCGCCGTCTGTAGAGCGACTGGTGGGACAATTGGGGCCCGCTCACACCCACCTTGGCCTGGTGCCACCTGCTCACCTGCTCCACCATCCCGTCATGGTCCTGCTCTCTTCAAGGCCCATCGGGGTCAGCAGCCCTTCCACTGCTGCACTGCTGCCTGCTGCCAGCACCACGTCAACAGCGCCTACCCCCTGGTGGTCAGCACACGTCATAGTGAGCAGTCGAATTCCTGGTCGAAATTCCAATTGAGGGGACAATTTGCATATTAGGCTTTTATTATATAGGATGTATTGCTTTGGTAATAATAATGCTTAAACTGTCAATTCTGTTTTCTGTAAAGCAACAAATATTTCTATCAAATTTTTTTGTTCAGTGGAACAAGAGCTTTGGAATTTCTTTCTCTCCTTTTAGGCATGAAAGTATTATAAATCCCATTGTGAGTCTGTTGGATTCCTTATTGAAAGAGTAGTTTTTGTTTCATTTAAATTACCAAGAAGATCCATGATATGGGGCCAACCTGTCATTTCAGCATTATCCTCCACTTCCCCTCTGCACACACACCACAGTATATATCAGCTCCTTGATCTCCCCTCCTCTCTTCCAATTATTATATGGTACATAGCATCCTCTACCATTCCTTTGCTGGTACTGTTCTTCTGTTTAGAACAGTGATGGTGAACCTATGACACGCGTGTCAGAGGTGACACGTAAACTCATTTTTTTGGTTGATTTTTCTTTGTTAAATGGCATTTAAATATATAAAATAAGTATCAAAAATATAAGTCTTTGTTTTATTATGGTTGCAAAGATCAAAAAATTTCTATATGTGACACGGCACCAGAGTTAAGTTAGGGTTTTTCAAAATGCTGACACGCCGAGCTCAAAAGGTTCGCCATCACTGGTTTAGAACATCCTCTTCCCCAATTCAATCTATTGAAATCCAAGCCAAAACCCACCCAAAGATCACCTCCTTTGTGATGCTTTTCCCTATTCCATCCAATAAGATTCCACCCAATAAGATTTATCTTTAACAGTATTTACCATAGTCTATTTTATTTACAGTCATTTGTGTATTTCCCTTCTCTCTCTGAGTTGACTTTATTTATTATTATTATTATTATTATTATTATTTTGTTAATCCTCACTGGAGGATATTTTTTCCATTGATTTTTTTTTAGAGAGAGTGGAAGGGAGGAGGGAGAAAGACACAGAGAGAAAGAGAGAGCCCTAGCTGGTTTGGCTCAGTGGATAGAGCATCGGCCCGCGGACTCAAGGGTCCCGGGTTCGATTCCAGTCAAGGGCACAGCCCGGGTTGCAGGTTTGATCCCCAGTGGGGGGCGTGCAGGAGGCAGCCAATTAATGATTCTCTTTCATCATTGATGTTTCTATCTCTCCCTCTCCCTTCCTCTCTGAAATCAATAAAAATATATTTAAAAAGAGAGAGAGAGAGAAACATCAATGTGAGAGTGACACATCGATTGGTTGCCTCCCACACATGCCCCAACTGGGGCTGGGGAACCTGTGACCCTTCAGTCTGCAGGCCGATGCTCTATACACTGAGCCAAACCGACTAGGGCTGACTTTATTTTTTTCAGCTTTATTGAGATATAACTGACTTATAACATTTTATTCATTTTAGGTGTTCAACATAATTATTTCACATATGTATGTACTGCTAAATGTTCACCACAATGAATTTAGTTAACATCCATCACCTCACAGTTACAATTTATTTTTTTCTGAATAGATTTTCATGCCACCAAGGACAAAGAACGTGCCTTACTCCTCCTCCAGGGACCTAGCAAAAGGCCTTGCATGTAAGCATACTCTCAATAATTAGAAGGTGACATTGAAGAACTCTCCCACAACCAATATTAAGGGACATCTTGATCTAGTTGACCCCTAAAACCAAACTAGTCTTCTTCCCTACTGTGGGAAGTCAACTCCCCCACATACCTTAAAAATTGTCACCTTCTCCAACATTGTACCCTAAGAATTAGACTCTGGGTGATTTCAGTATCCACATTGATGATCCTTCTAATAGCCTGGCCCCTCCGCTCCTCCATCTCCCTTCCTCTCTTCCAGTGATTATGTTCGTCACCTACCTCATGCAGCAACTCTGGTTTTATCAATAACCATAGGCCCCCATAATCTCAACTTCAAATGCCCCACTCTCCAAACAATGCTGAAAAAAAATTTCAAAATAACTCTGGTTTCTCAAAGAGTATGAAGAAGATGCACAGTCCCAAATAATACTTCTTAAAAATTATCCCTGTCCCTCTCCACCTCAATGGTGGGGTACAGGAGCAGCTTAGAGCCCAAGAGTAACCCTGTTGGGTGGGGCAGGCATGAGGGGATTTGCTTTTTGTTTTTTTTAAATTTATGTTTATTGTTTAAAGTATTACAGATGCTCCCCCCTCCCCCCCCTTAACCTCCTCCACCCTGTTCCCGCCCCTCCCCCAAGCATTCACGGCACTACTGTCCCTGTCCTTGGGGTACTTGTTTTGCAGATGTATTTATATAACACCACACAATTCTTAGAGTTACTTTCCATATCAAAGAATGCCCTCCTAGTGATTATAGGGGTGAAATTTCCCAAACTGCCCCCCATGCTCCCCACTGACTTCTTACAATAAACTCTTTAGAAAACACCCAAAGTAGTCCTTCGAAAAACTGTTCCACCAGACTTAGGCCTCTGCCTTTTAAATTGACGATGGGAGAAGGCTGGACAGTAGTGTGTGTGCTTGTGCGTGTGCGTGTGCGTGCGTGTGCGTGCGTATGTGTGCGTGTGCGTGTGCGTGTGTGCGTGTGCGTGTGTGTGTACGCGCGCTTGCTTGCTTGCATAAAATACAAGTAGTGCTCTTCCTGTTGTCCCAGAGTGGCTAAAGCCCACAGCTGGAAACAAAAAGCATCAGGTGCTCCCATATCCTTTAGAAAGACTCCAACCAGCCAGTGTCCTCTCGGAGAGAGCACTGAGAAATGGCACAGCTGGCCCTACTGTGACTCAGACGTTCCCTCCAAACACCACCCACCAGGTGTAGGAGGGGAGCCCAGTGTTCCTGGTGAGAGGTGGAATAGAGGAGGAGTGCTCGTGTCCCCTGCTCCCCCAAGCCCAGAGGCTTGTAAAGGAAACCCCTAAGAGGGTTGCTCGAGGAGAGGGGAAGGTCTGCATGCAGGGAAAGTTGGCTTCCAATTTCCTGCCTGGACTCCCGCTGAGCTGCACAGATCAGCAGGCTCACCCTGCAGCCTTGGGAACTGCAGGCGAAGAAATTCTTGCAAGAACGCAACAAATACTCTCTGTGGTGTGTGAACGTGGAGTCTGGTGCCCTCTTGTGGCCGAGAAGTATAATGAAAGTGAGAGGCTCAAAAGTACTGAGATGCCTGGAAAGGAAATAGAGATCACCCCCACCCCCATCCCTGAGCCCCCACCCCCCCCCACCCGCAGCCTTCAGAGTTGGAAAACGGACCTCAGCAATTCCCAAGGCCTCAAATGGAGGAGCACAGGGGTTATTCAGAGGTCCTCCGGGAGATGGGAGACAACCTGGAGCAGGGGATGGGAGTCAGCAGGCAGAGCTGCCCTTCTCTTAGCAAAGCCCCAGGGAGGGAGGAGCCCAGGTAAAAAACAGAGCAGCCCCCTGTGCAAACCCCCCCCCCCACACACACACACACACCTCAGCAGATCACAGCATCGGAGCTGGAAAAGGACCTTATCCCACAAAGAACTCTGTCTCCCTTCTCTCTGTGCCCCAAGATCGGAGTACCCATTTAACACTGAAATTGTAATTGGAACTGATCACGTTTACCAATCAAGAGAGTCCCAAAAGTTATGAGATCTGCCAAGATATAAAGAATGCAAAACGGAGCTTGGTGCCACATAGTTGAAACCAGTGATTGGAAAAATAAAGTCGTTTTGTGTATACCGTCCACCATTCAATTAATACCTGTTAACATATCAGTTACCTGTACCCAGGCAGGGCATGGACTTCAGGGGAGAAAATATTGACTGTGCCACTTAACAGTTTTATTGCCTCAGGCAAGTCCCATCTGAGCCTTAGTTTCTTCATTTGTAAGAGGATAATATCTAGTGGGCAAGGTTATTAAAAGATTAGAGGCAGTGTATATAAATGAATAGAAGCTACTTATTTATGCACGTGTTTACGCATGAAGGGAGGCATTTGTTCCCAGTTTCCTTTAACAAAATATGTGAAGTAGTATATGACAAAAGGCAAGTAAAAAGAACTAGTAACACAGAAATTTTAAAAAAGGAACAAGAAATGCTGAGCCCTGGCCAGTGTGGTTGAGTGTCATCCCATACACTGAAAGGTTGGGGGTTCAATTCCCCATCAGGGCACATTCCTAGGTAGCAGGTTTGATCCCTGGTCAGGGTGAGTATGGGAGGCAAATGATCAATATTTCTCTCTTTCTCTCTCCCTCTCCCTCCCCCCCAAAATCAATAAACAGTCCGGCCAGTGTGGTTCAGTGGTTACCTGTGAACCATGAGGTCATGGTTCGATTCCCGGTCGATGCCCAGATTGTGGGCTCGACCCCCAGTAGGAGTATGCAGGAGGCAGCTGATCAATGATTCTCTCCCATCATTGCTGTTTCTATCTCTCTCTTCCTCTCTGTGAAATCAATAAACATATATTTTTAAAAAATCAATAAACATATCATCGGGTGAGGATAAAAAAAGAAATGCTGATGTGCATAAATGCAAACTTGGTGAGTTTTTTTTTTTTCAAATTTGGTTTTCAGTTTCCTAGGCGCAAAGGGAAACCTGAGTACAACTCCAGTATCAGAGAGGAGGAGGGATACTGCTTTCTCAGGGGAGACCAGTTTTTCTTGGCTCCAAATTCCAAAAGCAATATCTTAAGAGTCTTTCTGCATTGGCTTTTAACTTAACTGAAACCCTGACTATTCTTCACCACAGATTGCTAAAGCTTTGGAACTAGTCATACAGGAATTAGGACTGAGACAAATTACTAAAGATGAATAACCCAGATTTCTATACTTCAGATCACAGTGGTATTCTGCAGCAATTCTTAGCCCCTAGTTCTTCAAATTCTTTCAGACGAGTGTTCCCTAACACATGCATTGTGAGATCACACAAAGGACATTTAGAATCACCACTTCTGTCACCAAGGAAATGTTTTTATTTGCAACTCGTGAAGAAGCGTTAGACCAATAGGACAGATTTCAGAAAAGCATAGATGTATTTTTAAAATATTTTTATTGATTTCAGAGAGGAAGGAAGAGGGAGAGAGATAGAAACACCAATGATGAGAGAGAATCATCTATCACTGCCTCCTGCACACCCCACACTGGGAATCGAGCCCACAATCCAGCATGTGCCCCTCGACCTTTTGGTTCATAGGTTGATGTTCAACCACTGAGCCATGCCAGTCAGGCGAAAAGTATAGATGTATTCTTAAATGCAATAGGTAAATTCAAAAGACTCTCTCTCTCTTTTTTTTTTCAAAAGACTCTCTCTTTCCAGACCCAATCCAGGCCTATGAAGACCACACTTGGCCCTTGAAGGTCAAGGTCACCTTTCAGGGTCATTAGCACAGGAAGTAAACAGCCTTTGCAAAACAGTGCTACAGGTGAGCTTTCCCACCCCAACCCCGGAGCCACCCACCGCAACTAATCTGCAAATGCTAACAGGAGTTTCCATGGCAGATGCCAAAATAAGCTCCTGTCCTCCCTCACCTTTGCTGTAATCCCCACATAGGTTTTGCTTTTACCATATGGTAATTATTTCCAAATCACAAGTGCAAACACTCACTCTGATTGGAAAATTAGCAGATTTCAAACTCGGGTAATTTGTCCCTAATGAGGAACTTGTTGAACTGAATTTAACAATTAACTCGCACACCCTTTGCTGCCTGCAGCGACAGGAGTGAAACAGGCAAGGGCAAGCCAAGGACCAGGATCTGGCAGGACTTCAGGCACAAAATGAAAATTGGGATGGGGCAAGGTGTATTATGGGTCTGTAGGAACATCAGAATCTTGCCTGTTCAAATGGATATGCATACAAATATATGCCAAAGCAGATATATAAAGTATATGTATATATAGCTAATTACAAATATATGCCAAAGTAGATATATAAAGTATATGTATATATAGCCAATTACAAATATATGCCAAAGTAGAGAGAATCATATAATGAGCCTCCATGTACCCATCACCCAGCTCCCACATTATCAACTCATGGCTGCTCTGGTTTCTCTATGCCAAGGAGTTAGAGACCCAAAAAAATGGACAGGGAGGAGTGAAAGGAAGAAAGAGAGAATGAAAGAAAAGGCAGGTGGTGCGTCTCCTCTCTCGCATTCCCTTGGGTTCCAAGCTCCTCCCGGGAGAGGTGGGAGAACTGAGTTTTAGTTCCTTGATGGAATGGTTAGTGTCCTCTACTTGGGTGTTTTGAATATGGCAGGGCAGAGCCTGGCAAGGAGCTGACTCCTGCTCTCCAGTCTCTACCACCATCCTGGTTCTATGGCTAGGGCCCGTTGCTGTCTACCTGGAGGTCCAGGCCCAGGTGACCACAAGCCGTGAGGATTTCTGGGAGTTTCCGCTTAGCACGTGGAATCACATCCTCACTTCCACTCCAGCTGTGCTCTGATGATCAGCCCCTGCCTCATCTCAAGAACCGATTCCCACCCCAGCTGGTTTGGCTCAGTGCATAGAGTGTGGGCCTGAAGGTCCCGGGTTCGATTCCGGTCAAGGGCACCTACCTTGGTTGCAGGCTTCTCCCCAGCCCTGGCATGTGCAAGAGGCAACCAATCAATGTGTTTCTCTCACATCGATGTTTCTCTCTGTCTTTCCCTCTCTCTTCCACTCTCCCTAAAAAAACAAAGAACTGATTCCCAACTCATGCCTGAGGCTCTCTAGGATCTGCTCTGCTCCTTCACCCCTCTAGAAATGCACTGTCCAACACCATAGCCACATGCAGCTACTTACCCATCGAAACGTGGCCAGTGAGACTGAGGAACTAATTTTTGCTTGATTTAATGAATTTAAATGTCTAAGAATGTTTGTAAGGCGAATCTACATTTTCAACTATAGATTTTATTAAAATCTAAATTCAGATCAAGTATTTCTGATGAAAATTTCTGAATTAAGACAGGCTATAAGGGCCTGGATTTTGAAAACTTAACAAAAATAAAAGAATGTAAAATGTCTCATCAAGAATTTTTAAATATTAATTACAGCCCAGCCAGCATGGCTTGGTGGTTGAGTGTCGACCTATGAACCAGGAGGTCACCGTTCGATTCCCGATCAGGGCACCTGCCCAGGTGGGGAGCTCAGTCCCCAGTGAGGGGGCATGCAGGAGGCAGCCGATCAATGATTCTCTCTCATCATTGATGTTTCTATCTTTCTCTCCCTTTCCCTTCCTCTCTGAAATCAATAAAATATATTTTAAAATAAAATATTAATTACAAATGGAAATGATAATCTTGGCTATACAGGCATACCAGGTATTACTGAACTTTGATTTATTGCACTTCCCAGATAATGTATTTTCATCAACAACAAGGCAAGACCCTCCACCAGCAAAAACATTATGATTTGCTGAAGGATTAGAAGATGATTAACATTCTTTAGCAATAAAGTATTTTTATTTTATTTTTAAAAAATATGTTTTATCGATTTTATAGAGAGAGGAATGGAGAAGGAGAGAAACATTGATGAGAGAGAATCAATTGGCTGCCTCCTGCACACCATCTACTGGGGATCAAGCCTGAAACCCAGGCATGGCCCTGACCAGGAACAGAGCCGGCAACCTTTTGGTGCATGGGACAATGCTCAACCTACTGAGCCACACCAGCTGGGCTACAATAAAGTATTTCTCACTTAAATATGTACACTGTTTTTTAGACACAATGCTATTATACACTTAATAGGATACAAAATAGTGTAAAACATAACATATATGGATCTGGAGAGCATTACGCTAAGTGAAATAAGCCAGTCAGTGAAAGATAAATACCACATGATCTCACTCATTTATGGATAATAAAGAACATTACAAACTGTTGAACAAAAATAGACAGAGGCAAAGAAGCATGGAATAGATTGTCAAACTACAGCGGGAAGGTAGGGGAGGGTTGGGGGGATAAGAGATCAACCGAAGGATTTGTATGCATGCATATAAGCAAGACACTGGGGGGGGGGGAATGAGGGCAAGTGCCAGGGGGTAGGCGAGGCCAGGGGAGGTCAGTGCGGGGAGGGGGGGGGGAAGAGACATTTGTACTACTATTTGTAATACCTTAAACAATAAAATAAAAATCAAAAAAAAGAGGAAAAAATGTAAAAAAAAATTTTTGTGTGTGACTGGCTTTATTGCAATATTTACTTTATCACAGTGGTCTGGAACCAAACCTGCAACATCTCCAAAGTATGCCTGTATTGGGTTAAATACATTATTAAGGGTATTTTCTCTTGTTGCCTTTTACTTATTAAAATGTGGCTATAGAAAAATTTAAAATAACATGAGGCTCACATTCTATTTCTATTGAACAGTGCTGACCTAGAACCAGAGTCCTCCATCACTTGCAAGTGTCCTCAAGGAATATAATTCTGTTCCCAAACTCCTGCACTGTGACACATACCCAACTGCTGGCAGACATTTCCTGCTGTACTGGGCCCACCTGGATTTTCCTGGATGATCATGTCCTGGACCACCTTTTCTGATCTCTATTGGAACATTCGGGGACACCTGCTTTCCCACAACCAATTCACTACGAATGGTCAGACACTAAGTCATGAAGACACAGCCTGCACATAACGAGTTAAAGACAAAGAGTATGAATTGGACCAAGGGTAGGGAAAAGCCTCCAGGTTCTCACAAAAAAAATGAATGCAGAGTTCATTCACAACCATAGCCAGTGAATAGCCTAAAAAGGGACCCTGCATCAAGTACCAACTTTTGTGGGAACCATGAGAAGATAGGAACAAAGGCCACAAAAGGTTATCTGAAACAAAACTAACTTTATTTGTTGACTGGGAAGGGAGGCCAAAACAAGCAGC
Source organism: Myotis lucifugus (assembly GCF_000147115.1). Taxonomy (NCBI): domain Eukaryota; kingdom Metazoa; phylum Chordata; class Mammalia; order Chiroptera; family Vespertilionidae; genus Myotis; species Myotis lucifugus. The sequence continues at coordinate 2,738,594 of NW_005871068.1, read as the reverse complement.
AAAAGGGAAGAAGTACATCAAATCTGGGGAGAGTCTGAGTTCAGGTCTCTGGTTGGTTCTCAAGGCCGAGCGTAAACTCTTCTTTGTAGTTGGTCATCGCACTGGTTCACTTCTTCAAAGTGCGGGTACCACGGCCGGAGATGTCCAGGATGGGCTGCAGAAGCTCGAACGGGCGCAGTGTCACTCAGATGACATGGCTGAGGTGTTTGTTGGGAGTCAATCAAAAATCTTTCCTTCACGGGATCCGTAGCACATTAGTACAGCTGACTGCACCGAGTAAGACTCAGTGGTTACCTGCCCTTCACTCATCTCTTTTGGAACTGACAGACCAAATTTCCTTCTTTTTGTTAGGGCAAAAGGCACAGGAACATACATGTGTACTTAGAAAAGCAAATTTTATGTGGACAGGTTGCCCTTCAAGTTGTAACAAAGTAAAATATTAGAGAGACACAAAACCTGTACACGATGTTCAAAGTGACATTATACACCATAGCTCATAGGTGGACGCAACCCAAATGCACATCAATGGAGAATGGATAAATGGATGTGGCATATTCAGAGAACCAGATATCACTCAGACATGAAAAGGAATCACACACTAGAACATGTTACAACATGGATGAACCTAAAAAACATGATGCCAAGGAAAGGAGGCAGATACAAAAGGCCACACACTGTGCCTCCATTCATAGGAAATACCTAGAATGGGGAAGTCCATCCAGACACAAGGCAAACTGGTGGTTTCTGGGGCTGGGGAGGGGAGGATGGGCACCTAGTGCTCAGGGGCTACAGAGGTCTTCTGGGTGATGAAACGTTTTCCAACGAGGGATGGCGGCAGCAAACACTACATTAGTAAATGCACTGAATTACACTCCACACGAGTTGTTTCTTATGCGAATTACATCTCCATAAAAAGAAAGGAAAAAAGACAACAGAAAAGTTCAGGCATCTTTTGAGGCCATTGAAAGACCCCAGAAGCAGAAAGGAGCTGAGGGAGCAGGACTGGGGAACAATTGCTCAGTGAGCCAGGAGAGGGGAAAAAAAAGAGAAGGGGGCCAGGTTCCACTTCAAACTCTAACAAGGCCACAAAAACTTGAAAGGCAGCTCAGCCCGTGTGGCTCAGTGGTTAGGCGCCTAGCCATGAATCAAGACTTCACCAGTTCGATTCCCAGTCAGGGCACATACCCGGGTTGCAGGCTGGATCCCAGCGGGGGGCCATACAGGAGGCAGTCAGTTGTGCCTCTCATGGATGTTTCTATCTCTCTCTCCTTTCCTCTCTCTCTAAAATCAATAAGAACATATTTATTTTTAAAACTTGAAAGGCAAACAAATCAAACTCACTTCCAAATGGTTCTCTAGGTACATTTCTGCTAAAGACATGACACTCTGAAAACTAGGAATGATTTTATAAAGGGAGGAAATACGACATCCCAGAAATGCCTTTTCCCGGCCTTGGTCGCAGCCTGCAGGAAGAGAGCTGGGCTCTGTGGTGGGCGCTTAGGGCACAGGCTTTGAAAGGCCCGCGACACCGCCCCTGCCCGCAGCTCTGCCCTAGCCCTTTCTGCACACTGGGAGGTCTCCCATGTCCTCCACACAGGGTGACAAACATCATTTCTAGTACTTTTAACACTTTTAATAAACACATTTGTAAACACTGCGGCACCAAAACCATTTGAACTCAATAAGCAAATAGTAAAGTACATTCTTCAGAAAGATGTTGCGAACATTTCATAGGTCCCTTCCATATATATTATGTGCAGTGAAACCATGTGAAAGGCTGTGTCCTTCCTGTCGCCTGCTACAACACGGATGGACATCATACAAAATGCAAGAAGCCAGCCAGAAGACAATCACTGTGTGACTGCGCTCACGGGAAGTGTCTAAAGCTGCCCGACTCAGGGAAACACAAACTGACAAGCTGGCTGCCACGAAATGGGCCGCTGGGGCTCAGGGAGGGTCCAGGTTCACTTTGACAAGATGAAGCAATTCTAGGGACCTGTTGCACAACACACAACTGTCAAGTGCTCAAGATGGTACAGTTCAAGTGGCACAGGGCTTCTTCACTCAGCAAACATTTAAAAACCCACTCATCTTGCTAAATTAATAACTTCGTCAGTATTGTAAAGTTAATTGACTCAGAAAAACCACAGGCTTCAGGAGGTTAAACTGAGCCAAGTGTGAATTTGATACACTTTAGAACACTAAAATAGAAATCACTATGACAGCAGCAGCAACCAAACAATAATGCAAGCAAAACAATCCCAGGTTATTAAATCACTCCCACTTCTATGTAAAAACTACGGGGTTGTGCCTCAGCGTGCAAACTTTGCACTTCTTAAATTGAAAATACTGACACATTAAAATACCCCAGGATGAAGCAAGAACTCAGAACTCACTTTGGTAGATGCTCTTTTGTTTTTCAAAAGAGAGAACACAGTGCAGGACTCAGCTTTTGGGAGTGCTGGGCAGGCCTCCATTCTCTGGGCCTTTGGCCTGGCCTGCTGCCTGCCGGCCCCCACCTGGCTGAGCTGGTTGGACTGATGCTGCTGCCACAGCCTCTGGGAGATGCACGATTCTCCACTGGGACTGTGGCAGCTTCTGGAAGGCAGCCGGGAGCTGGACCCGCACCTGGGAAGGCCTTTGCCCAGGCTGAGACAACTCAACTCTCTGGGACTGCTGAACACTTCCTACTCCATTGGGGTTAATGGCAGCAGCTTGAGGAGCGGACAGGCCTCTTTGTTGCCGGCTGCAACCCTGCACATTGGAAACCTGCGCCACCGGCTGTGGGAGGTGAGAAGTGGGGGGCTGCTGCTGCTGCGGCTGTGGAATCAACGGGTAAAGCACCTGCCGCTGCTGCTGGGCCTGCTGCAGGATGGCCGAAATATCCGACCCATGCGGGACCCAGAGAACCCTCACCGGCCGGAGACTTGACAGGTTCCCTAACACATACTGAACACCACCTGGAGAAGGAGCCTGGGGTGCAGCCGGCCCTGCATCCTTTGGCTGGCCTCCTGAGGGCAGGCTGCTGGGCTTCACTGCTGAAGGAGCCCTGGCCCTACGGGGAGAGCCCTGAGTGGGGTTGTATCCTCTCACCACAGTCCGGACGATGCGAACAGGGCCCAGCAGTCGAACGACCTTGGGGTCAGCAGAGGAGGCCTTGACCCGGATGACCGGGGTTGCGTGTGATGTGCTGGCAGAGGTCACGGTGGCTGTAGGAAGTGTGCGGACTCGCCTCACCTCCACAACGGGTTTCTGGGCAAGGCTTGGTGGCTCCGAAGCAGGGGCAGGAGACGGAAGCTGCCAAATGCGAATGCGGCTTGCCTGCTGTGAAGTAAGAGGCTTACCCAAGGAGCTGTTTCCCGAGCTGCAGGGAATTGGGATGACCGGCGGTGCGTGTTGGCCTCCCTGGGCCTGCACTGCAGACTGAACTGTCGCGGCCCGAGGCTGTTCTGCTGCTCTCCCTGGAGAAAGCTGGCTGAGACTGGCGGAGCCACAGGAGGCCTGTGCCGCCCTGACTGCACATCTGTACCTCCTCTTCACCGATTTCTTGGACTCCCCGGTTGCTTTCCCAGCACGAGTCTTTGACCCAGGCACTAAACAATAGGAATGGTCATCTGTGTAGCAGTAGGGGCGAGGTGTCTTTCTCCGACGTCTGACTTTTTTAGGTGGCCTTTCTCCAGAGTTAAATGGATCATTCTGAGACTGCATGACGGGTGGCTTTGTTGTCTGGGATGGATCGTCACCTTCACATCCAAGCAGAGGATCATCTTCTGCCTCAAGGTCTGGCCAGATTATTGAATTTGCATCATCACATTGGAAAGGCCAATCTTCAGCGAATTTTTCTATATCGAAATCAAAAGGGAGCTGCAAGTCAAAGGCTAGCTGTTTCCACAAATCTAAAGAATTTTCGTCGAAAATTTCAAGGTCATCCTGCTGATCTGCTTGGCTTTCTTGGCTTTGTTGGTCAGGAGCCCATGCCCCTAGCTCAGGAGGGGGTGGACCGCAAGGCAGGTCCTGCTGTGGATTCAGGGAGGCTGCAGAACAGTCCTCCTGTAAGTCCCTTCTCATTGGGGGACTGTTCATCTTTTGGTCGTCATAGAGCAGCTCGTGTTCGCTGCAGGCCACTGATACGGAAGGACCAGGACACAGCGGCTCCGCTGGAGCTAAGACCGGCTGGCTCTCGAGTGAAAGTCTGTCTTCCTGGGCCCATGTCTGGTTATTGCCGGCTATGGCGTGGACGTCAGAAGCTGACGTCTGCATCGCGGGGCGTAAGAGAACATGCCTGCTTTGGTAACGACCGCGGTCCCCGTTAGTGGACTGTCTATAGTCCCGCACTTCTGTGATGACACACCCGCTCTGAAAAATGTTAACCCGAGACCTTTCCAGGACATCTACCAAATCAGGAGACAGTTGCTCTGCATCCAAGTAGTCAAGAAAGTCCCTGACAGGGCAGTCTAATGGTCTCTGAATACAGTTCATTTTCTCCCATGAGGACCAGCGAATACCCCTCCTCGCCTGGGAATAGGCTGACCACTAAACGGGGCAAGGACTCCCTCCGAACAAGCTTCTCCAGCAAGTCCACATTGCGCGTTAATTCCTCCGTACCTTCGGGCTCCTTCCCGTACTCCTCAACATACAAGTCATACAGCTTTTCGTGCAGAGATTTTTCCTCAGAGGATGAGGATTTCCTCTTAGGAGGTCTCTGTTGGGCGCTCTCAGTGCCACGCTCTGCATGGTCCGGAGCTCGTTTTAAAGCTCCTCGCATTGTGACACAAAGCGGGGGCCCTAAAACAGAGAAAACGTCAGTGCGCTGTGGCACGGCTGCCCGACCCGTCTGCAACATCCACGTATCGCTTTTGCAAATGCCGCGACGCGACAGAGCGGCGACCCGCTTCACCTCAAAACGGCCACCGGGCGCCCGCCGCCCGCAAGGCCATACCCGCCTCCACGCGCCCGACCCATGCCGTCCGCCAGCAGCGCGGACAATACTCACGCCGGGGGGCCCGCCTGTCGGTGCACGAGCCGCGTGGGGCCGCCGCCTCGCCGCCTCGCCGCCTCGCCTCGCCTCGAGGTTGCAGCCTGGGCCGGAAGTGGGGGGTCGTCTGCTCTCCTTTTGGCGCTCAGGCTGGGGGCCACGTGTGCGCATGCGTGCACCCTGCTGGGGGGCGTTCGCTCCCGCCCTCGGCGGCGGCTGCAGCTTCGCAGCCTCAGCCCAGTGTCGCTGCGGCCACCGCCACACGCCAGGGGGCTCCAGGCCCCGAACCCGCACTTCCTGTGGTGGTGCCCTCACTTTCCCTGGACCCTAGGCCTGGCGCCACCCTTGGTTGTGCGTGTACCCCGAAAAGCGGGCACACCGAAGCACACGCGACCAACACACCAACACACACTTTTGGGGTGCGGCTTAAATACACACCGAGATTCGCGGGAGCGCAGTTGTTGGGAAAGTCGCGGGAGGCGCATTGCTGTTCTCCATAAGCGCTTCGTCACGGATCCGTCACTGTTCTTGGGATCTCTTGTCGCCCGGGGCAGGGCCGCTCGTGGTGTCCCCCGTTTTCACACACGCCAAGGGGTCCGCATGTGTGGCGCCTCCCTACGTGGAGGCTTTGGGGAAGCAGTGGAAGTCACTGAATCTTCCAGCCGTCTCCGGCCCAATGGTTTCATACAGATGTGCGCCTCGCAGGCATTCTTATACTTAAGTACTGACCTCTTAGCTCCCCATGTATTACATACGGACGTTTTGTAATTTTTTAAATGTATTTTTATTGATTTCTGAGAGGGAGAGAGAGAGAGAAATATCAATGATGAGAATCATGGGTCAGCTGCCTCCTGCACGCCCCCTACTGGGGATCGAGCCCGCAGCCCGGGTATGTGCCCGTGAGCGGAATGGAAGCTGGGACCTTTTAGTCTAGGCGGACGCTCTATCCACTGAGCGGAATCAGCCAGGGCTTGTAATTTTTTTAAAGGTATGTGGCAGGTAAATTATATTGTCTATGAATTACAGCTCAGGATTAAACTATTTCTTTTATTCCTTGCTTTGCATCTGAGAGGGTGGAGAGCTGTTGTCCAGTGATGGCAGCTAATTGATTGCTGTACGTCAGTGGTTCTCAACCTTCCTACTGCCGCGACCCTTTAATACAGTTCCTCATGTTGTGGTGACCCCTAAACATAAAATTATTTTAGTTGCTACTTCATAACTGTAATTTTTCTTCTGTTATGAATCCTAATGTAAATATCTGATATGCAGGATGTATTTCGGCGACCCCTGTGAAAGGGTCGTTCGACCCCCAAAGGGGTCGCGACCCACAGGTTGAGAACCGCTGCTGTAAGTGCACACCAGAGCTGCAGTCCCAATGGTGGATTTGGATAATGTGGAGTCTCAGAGAATTATTGGGACATTGTTTTGCATTACCTCTGTTACTTTGAAATCTACCAGCCTTTGGGGGCAGCTTTTTGAAAGAACCTCTTGATGCTTATATGTAGACAGAGTGAGAAAATGATATGTGTAGTGAAGTCTCACAAATGAGAAGAATCCCAGGCAATTTGGTGCAACTCCTGAATTACAGACTACTATAAAATAAATGTGCGTTTTCCATCAATAGCAATGATGATAATTATATACATAGTAGATACAGTTTATTGAAATAGGATTAAAAACTCCTCAACTAAGAGTTCCTTAAAGATGACCTTCATTTGGGAATAGACAAGAATAATTTTCTTCCGGCATATCAATTGTCTTGGAGCAAATGTGCACTTGTGGAGTACCTCAAGGGGGCTTGAAAGCAGTTTAGTTTCTTAACTCTTTTATTTTTTTTTTTTTTTTTTTTTTTTTTAATATATTTTATTGATTTTTTACAGAGTGGAGGGGAGAGAGATAGAGAGTCAGAAACATCGACGAGAGAGAAACATCGATCAGCTGCCTCCTGCACATCTCCCACTGGGGATGTGCCCGCAACCCAGGTACATGCCCTTGACCGGAATCGAACCTGGGACCTTTCAGTCCGCAGGCAGACGCTCTATCCACCGAGCCAAACCGGTTTCGGCAGTTTCTTAACTCTTTTAAACATCTTTCCCTGACTCTCTTTCTTCCCGTCTACATGCTCCAACTTAGGCGAAGCATAAGACGGCATAGCTAAATCATATTTTGCTATCCAATAATCTAAATATCCAACTTTAAGAAAGCCCGAATTATTGAGGTCAGCATGAGCTCTGACCCTCATTCAAAGCACTGCCTTGTCCTTCCAATTGAATAGATGAACTTAGTTGCCGACCTGACTCTTGCAGGCTTCTCACCAACCATGATCGCTTTCACCTTCTGTCCCCGGGAATCTGCTGAGTGTTGGGTCTGAAAAGGGTCAGTCAGTCTGTAACGATATTCCATTTAGGTGGAGAAGCCCATTAGAAAGGCGAAGCTCTGCTTTCCTGTTGGTCTGAACTAGACACTGTTGGGTTAGAAGTGGCACAGTGGCCCTGTGTTTGAGTCAGGTTATCCTGCTAAAACTGAAAGAAGTCCAAGGCTTCTGCTGGCTGCTCCTGGCCGGCAGACCAGACTTTCTGGCTTCTTAGCCTGGCACAGGGGGTCCCAGAGCACCAGCAGGAAGGAGACACCCACTCCCCTGGTTGTGCGAGTCCCATGAGGTCAGTGCCTTACATGCTTCACTTGCCTCACCTTGTCCCAGCCCTGCAACTAGGCCCCTCGCCTCCTGGGCCTGCCTCCTTCCCACCTCATCTCTCTCTTCTCTCTTTCATGTTGCTATGCTGTGAACATAGTCACCATGCCACAGACACACCCCCTCTGTCGGGGCTCTGTGCCCTTGCAAAAGGCTGTTTCCTCTGCTGAGAGGCCCCTGTCTGCTTAGCCACCTGCCGATCCCCACCGATCACCTCAAATATCCCTTCCTGACTTCTTGGATGCATGCCTCCTTCTCTCTGCTCTCCTGCAAAGCACACCTACCGCATGCCCTATTAGAGCCAGGCTTCACATTGGAAAGGCACTGAGTGTTTGCATGGTTTCTCCACACACAGCCCTGGATTCTCTGAGGGCAATGGATGTATCATTTCCATGGCTGTTTGGTCGCCAACTGGGTTACTATGGGGTCCAAGGTTGGCACTCTAGATTGAAGGAGTAATTGACCCCCCACTCTCGTTACCTCAACTCAAGACTCATAAACACCTTGTGAAGGAAATGTCTCATCCTCTCTTTACAGTGAGAGCAGCACCCAGCGCCAGGTCTTCGGACTCTGGGGCTGCACTGACTGTGCCAGGGTTTCTGGACCAGGTCACTGTTGACATTTGCTGTGGGGGCGGTTCTGTGCGTGGTGGCGTGTCTAGCAGCATCCTGGCCTTGCCCCCTCAATGCCAGTTGTGATCACCAAAGTGGTCCTGATATTGCCAAGTGGCCCCTGGGGGGCAACGCGTCCCCTGGATGAGAACAGCGCAACCCCCTGCTCTGTAAACCATGGGTGTGTCTCCTAGCTGCCACCCCAGTGTGCGTGTCACTCAGTAGACAGGCGGATCTGCCCACTGCGTCATGGGATGTGCTGGCTCATCAGTGGTTGCACGGCCTGTGTCTGAGGTTGGCTTTCCCCAGAGGCGGACCCTGACGAGGTCATGTGAGTGCAGGTCGTTTGGGGGTCAGCTGCTGCAGTGCTGCTGAGCGCAATGGGAGCTGAGTCAGGGACGGGAACGAAGACAATAAAAGGCCACCGCAGGCAACTGCTGTGGACCACTGGTCCCTGCTGTGGCCTCTGGGAGACAGGACAGAACAAGCCTCAGGTTGTTTTAGCTCAAAGGCAATGAAGCTCAGGCGTTTATTCACTCACTCCTCTCTCACTGGCTGAGGACAGTCCTGGGGGCATTATTCACTGTCATTCTGTGTGGCCATGTACGAGAGCCACCCGTGCTGCTGTGGCCCCAACATGCCCTCATACAGAGTCGCAATTATTGGCAGTAAGACTGTCCATGTGTACAGAATGGCAAGAGCACGGGGGAGATGGGCAGGGCTCTGGCAGCATCTGCTGCACCTATGACTGAAGGTAATTGGGAGAAGTCAGACTTCCTCCTCCTCCTCCTCCTCCTCTTCCTCCTCTTCCTCCTTGTTCTCCTCCTCCTCATCCCCCCAAGGATTTTTACCATCAATTTTTAGAGAGAGTGGAAGAAAGAGGGAAAGACAGAGAGAAATATCAATGTGAGAGAAACACATTGATTGGTTGCTTCCTGCATGTGCCCTGATCAGGGCCCGGCCTGGGGAGGCGCCTGCAACTGAGATACGTGCCCTTGACCAGAATCAAACCTGGGTTCCTTTGATCCACAGGCCGACACTCTATCCACTGAACCAAACTGGCAAGGGCCATTCATTTTTCTTAAAAATTTTATTGATTGATTGATTTTGATTTGAGAGAGAGGGAAAGAGAGAGAGAGAGAGAGAGAGAGAGAGAGAGAGAGAGAGAGAGAGAGAGAAACATTGATTTTCTGTTCCACTCATTTATGTGTTCATTGTTTGCTTCTTGTCTGTGTCCTGACCGGAAATTGAACCCACAACTCTGTCTCTCATGGTGACATTCTAGCCAAAAGGGCCATTCATTCTTTTTTAAAAAATATTTTTATTGATTTCAGAGAGGAAGGGAGAGGGAGAGAGAAATAGAAGCATCAATAATGAGAGTGTATCATTCCTCCTGCATGGCCCGTACTGGGCAAGTGCCCTGATCAGGAATCGAACCATGACCTTCTGGTTCAGAGGTTGATGCTTAACCACTGAGAAACACTGGCCAGGCATCATTCTTAATGATATTGGTAAGTGTGCCATGTACTATATCTGAGCATATGGAGAAGGGAAATTGTACTCTATCCAAGTGAAACGGGCAACTTCATGTGACTTTTTTGTCAGCTATTAAAGCCAACACAGCCAAAAATGGAGGCTCTGACCCACTGCTTTCTTCCCACCAGGAGGGCTCCAAGGCTACAGGAGTCCTGGGCTACAGGTGCACTGATGAGGCTCTGAACCCGGCTGTGCTTGTATTCCATTGTGCATTAGTTGGCCTGGCAGTGCTCATCATGACTCAGCCATTCTCTTTACTTGAGCTCCCTAATTGCCTGGTCTCATACAAGATCTGTTTTTTTAATTACTCTGAATACACACTGTCCTTGGAGCCTTGGCTAATTATAAGGATTCCAACTCCTGCCCTTTCCTGCAGCAGTTTGACATAGCTGCATATGCAGGGAAAACTCATGGCTAGACTAAGGTATACAAGACGAAGACAAGAATTGAATTAATTGCAAGATAATTAACCTACTTTTCTATAGTAAACTCTTTTGTTCCATATTCATTGAGGTTGAGCATGAAAATTTTAATTAAGTATAATATGCATAGAGTCTAATTTACCTTTTCCAGTGTATAGCTCTGTGAATTTTGAAAAATGTTGTCAATTACTCAGTCACCACTATAATCAAGACCTAGAACTGTCTGGCATGCAAAAAATTCTCTCATGCATATCTGTCATCAATTTCTCCCCCACCTAATATCCTGGGCAACCATTGATCTGTTTTCTATGCCTATAGATTGCCTTTTCTGGAATCTATATAATAAAAGCCTAAGTGGCCATTAAGGCAGAACGACCAGAATGACCAGTCGCTATGACCACCAGAGGGCAGATGCTCAATGCAGGAGCTTCCCCCTCGTGGTCAGTGTGCTCCCACAGGGGGAGCGCCACTCAGCCAGAAGCTGGGCTCACGGCTGGCGAGTGCAGCGGCGGTGGTGGCAGGAGCCCCTCCTTCCTCCGTGGCAGCTCTAAGGAGCAGCGAGCCAAGCAGTAAGGAGCAGCGAGCAGGCGGGCGGTAAGGAAGGAGGAGTCCCAGATTGTATCCCCTGAGGGGTCTGGGACTGCGAGAGGCCACAGGCTGGGCTGAGGCCCCCCCCCCCAGTGCATGAATTTTGTGCACCGGGCCTCCAGTGTTATATAAATGGAATTGTAAATCATTTAGCTTTTGCGACTGGATTCCATCACCTATATGCATGTAAGATTCATCCAAGTTGTTTCATGCATTATTAGTTTGTTTCTTTCATTGCTGCATAATATTCCATTGTATGGATGTAGCAGAATTTGTTTATCCATTTAACAGCTGAAAGGCATTTGTGTTGTTTCCAGTTTTAGGTGGTTATGAACAAGGTTGATGTAAATATTTGTATATGAGATATTCTGTGAACATAAGTTTTCATTTCACTTGGGTAAATACCTATGTGGTACAATGTTGAATCATGTGGTAGGTGAATGTTTAACTTTATAAGAACTATTATGAAAGTGGCTGTACTCTTTTGTATTTCCAAACAGCAACATTTAGAGTCCTAGTTGCTCCACATCCTTGCCAGCACTTAATACTGTCAGATTTGTTTTTTTTGAACCATTCTAATAGTTGTCTAGTGTACCTCATTGTGGTTTTCATTTATATTTCCCTAATTACTAGTGATGTTGAGTATCTTTTTATGAGTTCATTTTCTATCCACATATGTTTGTTGACATGTCTCTTCAAATATTTGGCCTATTTTTATTTGGCTGTTTTCTTATTAGTGAGGTTTGAGATTCATTGATATGGTCTAAATATGTCATTTAGAAATATGTGTTTGGCAAATATTTCTCCTTCATCTTTAGCTTATCTTTTCATTCTCCTAGCAGTGTCTTCTCAAAGAGCAAAATTTTATAATATTGATGAAGTCCAATTTATTACTTTTTTTCTCTTCTGGATTATGCTTTTGGTGTCATATGTAAGAAATTATTGCCCAACCCAAAGTCACAAAGATATTCTGCTATGTTTTCTTCTGGAAGTTTTAAGGTTGTCCAATTTGAGTTCATTTTTGTATAAGATGTGAGGTATACATCAAGATTCAATTTTTGCACATGGATGCCCAAGTGTTCCCACATCACTTGTTGAAAAGACTGTCCTTTCTCCATTGAACTGCCTTTACACCTCTGTGAAAAATCAATTGACCATATATGTGAAGCCTTATTTCTGGGATCTGAATTCTGATCCACTGATCTATTTGTCTATCTTTGTACAAATGGCACTCTATATTAATATCTGTAGCTGTATAATAAGTTTTGAAATCAGGTAGTAATAAAGCTCCAACTTTGTTCTTCTTTTGCATAGTAATATTGGCTATCCATTTCTTGAGGCTTTCCACACACATTTTATTTTATTATTTAAAAAAAAATATATTTTATTGATTTTTTACAGAGAGAAAGGGAGAGAGAGAGAGATAGTTAGAAACATCGATGGGAGAGAAACATCGATCAGCTGCCTCCTGCACATCTCCCACTGGGGATGTGCCCGCAACCCAGGTACATGCCCTTGACCGGAATCGAACCTGGGACCTTTCAGCCCGCAGGCCGACACTCTATCCATTGAGCCAAACCGGTTTCGGCCCACACACATTTTAGAATCACCTTGTCAATTTCTACAGATTCCTTTGCCTAAACCCTAATTCCACTAATTATCTGTGCGCCCTTAAGTAAGTTATTTTTTATGTTTTTTATTTATAAATTGGGGTGGTGGTGGTGATGATGATTATGCTTACTTCACTTAGTTGTTTTGAAGTTTAAGTGATGTTGTCTATATAAACCATGTCCATAGAACAATGCCTGGCACAAAGTGGGAACTCATTAAAGGTTAGCCATTTTTTCCTTCACCACTACCCTCATGATTGCTTCAGAACCCTTATATTTTATTTCTTGGGGACAGTGGGAACTAATGAAGAGTTTGAAAAGAAAGAGTAACTTCTTTTATTGTTTTATTGAATTTATTGGGGTGACATTGTTTCACAAAACCACATAGGTTTCAAGTCTACAACTCAATAAAACATTATCTGTACAGTACATTGTGCATTTATTGCCTTAAGCCAGTGGTCAGCAAACTGCGGCTCGCGAGCCACATGCGGCTCTTTGGCCCCTTGAGTGTGGCTCTTCCACAAAATACCACGTGCAGGTGCGCATGTACAGTGCGCTTGAAACTTCGTGGCCCATGCGCAGAAGTCAG